>NW_009716811.1:19458-77038 GCF_000703405.1 Apaloderma vittatum | reverse complement strand
GTATCTGCAGGTGTTGCTGCAGTTCATAAGCAGAAAGATAGTGCAAGGTAAGAAATAAGTCTTATCTAGTATCCAGGCTTTCTGCATTTTCGTTTAAAATTATGCCTTTGCAATTTTTCCATAGAATCATAGTAATGCCACTCTGATTAAAGCTGCTTATGAACTAATTTGTTCTATATGATGCTCTTGATCATCCTCAGACAATGCAAACAGTCTTCTGTATCAGACAGGCTGTATATGTGAATGCTTGCAACAAACGAACACATTTGTGTGGGGTGGACAATAAACTGAAACACATTTAAAGTAAACTAGCTCAGCAGTAGATTTAAAGTACTTAGGATTCAGAAGGCATTGCTTTGCCAGTAGATGGCACAAATCAGCTTGCTTTGGTTTCAGAATACACATGAAGGACACACTGAATAAGTAATGAATTGCAATTACAATAAAGTTTTTCTACTTATGGTAACTAGATGACAGTGAAAGTTATAAAGAGAAGAGTAACATTCGTATTTTGCAGTATAATGCCTTGGTGAGCTTTTTGTTTAAAATAATTTATCTGCCAATGCACCGAACTCTGCATCTTAAGGGATTCTGACATGATTTTGGCCTATTCAGACCTAAGCAGAAATGCCAAGGCAGCCAGTGGGTTTGGGCCTCAGCCTGATTTCATGAGTGCAAATCCTCTTGGTTTTGCTAAACACATTGCCTTGCAGAGAGCAGGTTTGAGTTTGTTTATTTTGTTGGTAAGGTAGCTTGTTTTCTCTTCCAAGAGAGAATACACTCTCACACTAAATCTTTTATTACAGCTGTTTAAATACCAGTTGATGAAGAATTTCATCCATTAAACTGCCAACTCTTTTTAATTGGGCTGATTTTAGCTCAGGGCATTTGGTACCTTGGAGGATGGCTCTGCATCTTGGAAGGCACATCCCACACTGAGATGTGGAGGAGTGATTCTGACAGAACTCTTGCCTCATCCTCCACCCCTCCCTTGCCAACCATGTGGCCACGTTTTTCATGGGGAATCTTAGACCTGGTGACTGGACACATCGGCTCCTTTGCAAAACAAGGCCATGTTACGGAGCAACGAGGCAGTCCCAGATGAGCCAGCTACCTCCCTGTCCTCTCAGGTCTTGTCTCCACCCTGCTGGCAACCAGGGAATCATGGCCTATTTTCTCTCTGTCAGCTCTCTTTTCCTCAACCAGGTCTCTTCACTGCAGGTTCCTTGCAGGCATCATCACAGCACATTTGCTTCAGAGTTTGTAAGGATGGTAGATTTTGCCTCACAAGACCACAGCCTTTGTATGATTTAGTTGAAGACATTTCTTGCAACAGGCGAGAATGCAAGAAAGAAAAAAAAAAGGATATGTTAACTAACTTTGTTTGGATGTTGGTTTTGTTAGCCTGATAGGATTAATTTGATTCTACTATTCAGCACAAAAGGAATTCCAGTTCAAACTATCTGTTCTGTAAAAAGTCATCAGTAATTGGATGAAAAAGATGGAGAACTTGGAAAAACAACACAGGATCTTGAAAAAATTTTATGTTTTATTGACTCAAGGTCCAAGGTCCAATCAATAGCTAATTATTGTTGGGGTAAAAATACCCCGATCAACCTCTTTGCTACTTTCTTCTCTCTGAAATAAAATTACAAAAACGTCTTCTTTCAGCTGTAGTGAATCAATATACCTTGGACAGATATCTACTCAGTTACGAGCTGTTAAATGAGAAGATTTTCTTAACAAGGAAAATGACACATCATATTGCATAACAGGAAAAAAGAAAAAAAAACCCCAAACTGCTTTTTTTCCCATTTCTTGTAACTTCGCTACGTGAAATGAATATATCATACCTCAGCCAAGGAAGTTAGTGAGGAAAGCAGAATTTAGCCAATAGCATGTGAAAGTCACGTTTGTGTTATATGCTAGCTTGAAAGCTCTTTTATTCTAAGTAATAGAGGGAGCTGTGTTAGGAACTGCAAAACACTGTCCTGGAGGAGCTTAGGTGCCAAAGGAGAGGTGCTTAGGAGCTGTGTTTGTCCCTGAGTGACCCAAAAATCCTCAACAGTGACAGCACAGAGGTGATGATGCTACTCACAACAGCCTGCCAGCTGACAAATTGATGCTTCACAGCCCTTGGAAGGTGACTGTGACTTGGCTCAGGTGTGGAGGACTAGACCTTAAATTAAAAAAGAAGTTTCAAATAAAAGAGGAAGGTTGTGTTTCAGAAGCTGCAAAAGCGAGGACGTAAAATATTATCTCTGATTGTGTGGGTGTCTTGGGTGGCTGCTAGATGGCACCAGCACACGCTGATGTCGCAGAGGTGATGTCCATCTGTACAGGCAGGTTTCTTCTGGGTTTCCTGACTGGCTGGTTCCAAAAGTGCAATGAGACGTGGCTGCATGTATTCTGAGACAGACCTCTGCCCTCATCGCCACTTCTGCGCCTGGATTTTAAAGGTGGGAAAATCACCTTCCATTAATGTAATCAGGAGTCTGTATTCTAGTGCTATTAAACTTTAAAGGTACTTTGTGATTCTTTGAGGATTGAAGGATTTTGTGTGAGCTTTATTATGGTTGTGACACTGCATAGAATCTGCACAGCATAAAATCCTGCATAGGCGAGACTGGGCTGAAACACGAGAATAGCCCTTCTGTGCTCAGCTTTGGATTTTTTATTGGTGAGACTATTTTTTAAATGCTCATAGCAAACAGAGAAAATTAAATTCCGTCTTATGAGACTTACTGTGTAAATGGAGAGAGAAAACACATAAAAACTGTCCTGGATGATCATCAAAGCTTTATAATTATTTTTATTGGTGTGTAGCACCATTTCTGATTGCATTGGCAAGCTTGGTAAAAGGCAGTGCATGTTTTAGGAGGGATTAGGATGAAAAGTGGGTGTCTACCTTTCCCTATTCACGAGCTAGAAGGAATTTCGTGTACAAGGAGCAGGCAGGAAGTGGAGGCAGAGGGAGTTACTGAGGAAGCAGCAGTGCCAGAAGCACTGGCATAATAACAGAAATGAAGAACAGGAGGAATTAAGAGCGGGGATGTAGGCAGGAATGGACTTGTGCAGGGTCTGGAAGATTCCTTCTTGCCTCTGGTGTTTTCCAGGCAAACACATACTCATCTAATCTTTGTTGTGGAGTGTGAATACCACTCTTAAGATTTCTGTGTCACCTTCATTCTCTTTCCACATGACAAAAATTCAGACTGGCCTATCCAGGCTACATATTAACTTCCTTTTAAATCTGCTGCTGAGCACTCACATAATGTCTACATACTACTCACACATATACACGCCTTGCACATGAAAGAGGAACCCACAATACATATGGCACCCTTGGCTCTAATGTTATGCTCACAGCATCCTTTGTGTGGTTATGGGGTTAATCCACGTATTAGCAGTCTAGTTATTACAAGGATATATATTTAAAGGAGTGTATGGAGTTACAGTGATGATGAACCTAACTGGTCATTCCCAGATACTGATATGGAAACCGGTTTTGCAGGGTGGTATGAGATTGGTATTAAGATACCCTTTGTGGAGGTTTCACTAGTCAGCCTCACCTCTGTGCCAGGTAAAATCATAGAGCAGATCCTCCTGGTAAGAGTACACATGAAAAATAACGAGCCAACATGGTTTTACTAAGGGCAAATCATGCCTGACTGATTTGGTGGCCTTCTATGGCAAAGTTACAGCTCTGGTTGATATGAGAAGAGGAACTGACGTCATCTTCCTGGACTTCTGCAAGGTATTTGACACTATCCCATACGACATCCTTGTCTCTAAAATGGAGAGACATGGACTTGATGGGTGGACCACTCAGTGGATTAGGAACTGACTAGACGGTTGCACTCAAAGAGTTGTGGTCAACGGGTCTGTTCTGGGTCCAGTGCGGTTCAACATCTTTGTCAGTGACAGGGACAATGGCATTGAGTGCACCCTCAGCAAGTTCACCGATGACACCAAGCTGTGTGGTGTGGTGAGGGAAGAGATGCCATCCAGAGGGACCTTGACAGACCTGAGAAATGGGCCAGTGCAAAATGCATGAGCTTCAGCAAGCCAAAGTGCAAGGTCCTACACCTGGGTCGGGCCAGCTCCAGGCACAAATACAAACTGGGCACAGAGTGGGTTGAAAGTAGCCCTGAAGAAAAGGACTTGAGGGTGTTGATAGACGAGAAGCTCAACATGAGCCGGCAGTGCGCTCATGCAGCCCAGAAGGCCAACCGCATCCTGGGATGCATTAAGAGGAGTATGGCCAGTAGATCAAGAGAGGTGATTCTCCCTCTTTGCTCTTGTGAGACTCCACCTTGAGTATTGCATCCAGATCTCGTGTCCCCACTGTAAGAGGGATATGGATCTGTTGGAAGGAGTTCAGAGCAGGGCCACAAAGATGATCGATGGGCTAGAGCACCTCTGCTACGAGGATCAGCTGAGGGAGCTGGGATTGTTCAGCCTGAGAAAGAGAAGACTCCAGGGGGACTTTATAACTGCCTTCCAATACCTGAAGGGAACCTACAGGAAGGCTGGAGAGGGACCTTTTAGTAGAGTGTCCAGTGATAGGATAAGGGGAAAAGGACTTAAATTGAAGGAGAATAGGTTTAGGTTGGATCTTAGGAAGCCGTTCTTCAGTACAAGGGTGGCAAGACTCTGGAATAGATTGCTCAGAGAGGTTGTGGATGCCCAATCCCCGGACATGTTCAAGGCCAGGTTGGATGAGGCCTTGAGCAACCTGCTCTAGTTCAGGGTGTTGCTGCTCACGGCAGGGAGTTTGAATTAGATGATCTGTAAGGTCCCTTCCAACCTAAGACATTCTATGATTCACCTTTGACACTTCAGTCAGAGAGGATTAAAAATTACACCCTCTGAGAGTCCAAATACCATTCAGTTTGCCTCTGCTGTACTTTAATGCCTCTGAATACTTTCTGTCCAGGCTTCTGCCACAGGGCAAAACTGGAGGAGCAGGGTATCTTATAGCACTCCTAGACTTGTAGCTCAAGGCTATCTGCATGTTTTTGAGTCAGGTTTATGGTCATTGTAAATGACAACCTTGGTGAAGATACTTTAGGGATCAAGGTGCTGGTTTTCTGATCATGACAGGATGGATTTCTGCCCTGGTGCAGACCAGCTGCTTTTAACAGAGGACTGGTCTGGGATTTTTCAGAGAAGTTATGTCGTTGCTGTTATTTTTTGAATAAACCAATTTCTTTATCCAAGATGGAATATCTGGCCTGAAATTCTCCATCCCTGAGTAGCCAGCCAGCTAACACAAACCAAGCTCCCCCAGAGCTTTTCATAGGAACATAGGGAGAGAGAAATAAACTTGCTCAATGACTTCCCAGGACCTCTGGATAACTGCCACCCTACACCTCTTTTTTTATGTCTATTTATTTCAAACCCAGGCTGTGCCAGGGCCTGTTACACTCAAATATTGTGTTTTCTATACACTTTCCCTCTTTCATCTGCCTTCAAAATGAGAGGTTTGTGTGGAACTGGCACTTCACAAGGAGTTATCTTCATTCACCTTGTAAGAAGAGACAGGGAACACAGGATACAGAGTTTTGAGACACTTGTCAGCAAGAATTTGTTTATGAATATTATCATTAGAGAGGAACCCAAATATAAATTTAGGAGTTGTTTCTCTTTTAAAATGGTAGATAATGGTCAGTTTGTAAGTTGGTTTTACAAAATATTTTTCTAAATATTTTGACTTTTCTACAATCTGATACCTTGTTTCCTCCATATTTTCCTTGTTGTCACTTCATGTAACAAGGCAAGTATTACCAAAAGTATGCGAGCTTATTTTCCATCATTTTCCTTCTTGCCTTCTCCTTTTTTTTCCTTTGTTCCTCTCTTCATTTAGTTTTTTATATTCTGGAACTTTCTAAAATATTTAAGAATAATTTAAAAGCTTTTCTGATCTAAGAAAGTCTTCAGGGCAGTAAGAGGGAGTCATAATTTTATAACACTCATTCAGTAACTTTTTTTTGCAGTTCTTATACCTTTTAAAATTATTTTCTATTTTCCCTAATGGCTTCTGGGTTTTTTTTTAAAGATTCATGGTTTAATCTCAGCTGGCAACTAAGCCTCACACGGCTGCTCACTTAGTCTGCCTGGCAGGATGGAGGAGAGAATCAAAAGTGAGAAAACTCATGGGTTGAGATAAAGACAGTCTAACAGGTAAAGCAAAAGCTGTGCACACAAGCAAAGCAAAACAAGGAATTCATTCACCACTTCCCATGGGCCAGCAGGTGTTCAGCCACCTCTAGGAAAGCAGGGCTCCATCACAAGTAACGGTGACTTGGGAAGATAAACTCCATCACTCTGAACATTCTCCCTTTCCTTCTTCTTCCCCCAGCTTTATATGCTGAGCATGACATCATGTGCTGTGGGACATCCCTTTGGTCACATGGGGGCGGCTGTCCCAGCTGTCTCCCCTCCCAGCTTCTTGTGCACCCCCAGCCCACTCGCTGGTGGGG
Organism: Apaloderma vittatum; assembly: GCF_000703405.1. Taxonomy (NCBI): domain Eukaryota; kingdom Metazoa; phylum Chordata; class Aves; order Trogoniformes; family Trogonidae; genus Apaloderma; species Apaloderma vittatum. The sequence goes on along the minus strand of NW_009716811.1, from coordinate 70,553 downwards.
TGGTGTAAGGAGCAGAAAAGGTCTTGACTCCACATAAGCCCTATATCAACACTGTTTTCAGCATAAATCCAAAACATAACCCCATACCAACTGCTATGAAGAAAATTAACTCTCTCCCAGCCACAGCTAGCACATTGCAAACTGAAAAAATATTCAAAACCTATTAGCCTACAAGAGAGAAGGGAAAAAACTGAAAACCGCAAACTCATTTGTTGCATTCAGTGAGGAAAAGAAAAAAAAAAGAGAGTTAAAGAAAAAAAGTAAAAAGCTTTTCTGAAAGAAATCTAAAGACTTTTCTGACACTGAATTGGTTTCACAGATGCACTATTTTCTTGAAATTTTTTTTTAAACAGTTTTTTTATTTGCATGATATCTGCCACTTTAAGGTTTAATCTATAGGTGATGTTCTTAGGGTTATGCTGGTTACAGGTATAATTTAAAATAGACAAGTAATGTTACAATTAGTGCTGGTAGATTCTAAGCCAGAATTTTCTTACAGCAGCAAAAAAAAGATACTTCACCTCTCCGGCCTCTTACATAATTGTGCCCAGTTTAGGTGCATTGAAAAACTCTGCTGGTATGCTTAAAACTACATAAGTTTTTGTTGTGAAACAAATCTTGTGTTAGACATGCTCTGAATGTGCCCATGGTGTGAGCACACAAAATGGTCCTGCATAGTTTCGCTGTTAGGTACACGCCTGGCCTGTTATTGGTGACTAATCTCCATAACCAACTTTGCCTAATTGTGATCTAATCTTAATCTGTACTTTATTTTTAATGCATTTTTCTATTTGTTATTTTAAAACTCTGTTTCTTATATAATAGTCTTCCTTTGCAAGACCTGTGGATTAATTGGGGTAGAAAATTTCCATGCATATTGTAGTGACTGTGGCTATAATTACTACACTTATGCTTAAATGTCACTATACGTAACCAACTGACATTAATAATATTGTTCTTTTGATGTGCAATAATTAGTGCAGGGATTACATACTTTACGCATAACAAAAGTAGTATATAGTGCTTTTTAAGGCAATTTGCTACTCCAAAAATATGCATAAGACTGAACAGTTGATATACTCTGCCTGGTACTAACAGCACCGCAACTGCCTTACTGCTTATTTATTTATCTTCACCTGTCAGCTCCCACAGCCTTGTTTCTAAGCCTTTCAGTACGGGCTACTGCTTTTTTCATTGCCTGTATCTGAAATAGGAACCCTCCTAGGTGCAATTGCAATGGTATTACTATAATAAGAGCGTACAATTATTTAGAAATAATATCTATATTACCTCCCAACTTTAATTAGAAATCAATCAGTCAAATGCTTGTAATTCTTGTTATCATTTGTGGAAGTGGACATCCTTAACGCATAACTCAGTGTTCTCATACTGGGCTCTGTCTGCATCTTTGAGAAAAATTTCAGTTGTGTTTGTCAAAGCAGTTAGATTGCATCATCATCGTTGCCTCTTTGTTGGCTTGTTAAGCCAAAGAAGAACTTCAAACATAGAAAGAGAGGAACAAGTTGTTCATGTGAAAGTGTTGGGAGGATGGATTTTTTTCTGGTTGTTTTTACTAGTGGTTGTGATAGTGATTCATAGTAACACAGTGTTAACTTATTATAGCCTAGCATCAAGAAAATCTGGATACTTGAAATCAGGTCACTTTTCACGTATGAAACTCTTGTATCTGGTGGGTGACGTGGTTTGTGAAGAATTTACTGTTCTTCAGAAAGCATGGTGATTGTTCCACAGCATACTAGTTCTACAAATGCCTTTGAATAGATGCAAATATAATGGAAGAAAGATAGATCATATAGAAGTCATGCATACAATATATATATGATATATATATATCATGCATATAGAGTGCATTGAAGAGAGGAGACAAAGTGGTCCTTCCCCTCTACTCAGCACTGATGAGGCCACACCTGGAGAACAATGTCCACTACTGGGCTCCCTGGCACAGGAGAGATGTGGACATACTGGAGAGTGTCCTGCAAAGGGCCACAAAGACATTTAAGGAACTGGAGCGTCTCTCATATGAGGAAAGGCTGAGAAAGCTGAGACTGTTCAGCCTGGAAATGAGAAGGCTCAGGGGGATCTTGTCCATGTATATAAATATCTGAAGACTGGCTTTAAGAAGGTATTGGAGATACTGTGGAGATATTCTAAAGTCATCTGGAATAGTCCCGGACAACTTACTCTAGGTGAGCCTCCTTGAGCAGGAGGGGTTGGACAGGGTGACATCCAGAGACTCCTTCCAACCTCAATCATTCTGTGATTCCCAAGAGTAATAGTGTGTGAGGATGGAAGAAGGGCTTGTTGAGGAAGCCTGAGATATGAAGAGCACCAGGCAGGGAACTGAAGCAAGCTAACAGGCAGTCCTGGAGAGGTAGAACCTATAAAGTCAGAAGTGCAGAAAGCACCCTTTGAATTTTCTCATCACCTCAGTCCTTTGGTGCCAGCAACAAGCTTGCCAGTGATTGTGCCTATCAGATTCTGTGTCTCAGGAGCTGATTCCTCCCTGGCCTTGTCCTTCTTCCGACATGCATATCCAGGGAGCAATACAGTGATGCCCAGTGCTCCTAAAGTGGTGAAGTAAGGTCAAACAGTGCTTGACTTTCAGGTTAGAAGGGTTATGCAGCAGGACAGTGAGGAGCCAGCAGTGGCATGTATGTAAGTTATCTGCAGATGAGCAATGCCGGAGTTTAGGAATAGCAGTGATAAAGCCTTGTAGATAAACACAGATGGGACTACGCCTAAAGGAGGAGAGAAAACAGGAGGAACTGCTGCCAGTGGTGTTGCTCCACCCAGAGGTTCCAGCTGAACAGGATATCCGCAAGTCCCTTTTGTGCTGAGTGCAACAAAAGGGTTTGCAGAAGGGAATAAGGAGAATCATCATAGAATCATAGAATGGCCTAGGCTGGATGTCACAGAAATACTCATCAGAACTCATAGGAAGTGCTGGATGAAGTATGTGTGTATATATATGTATACATGTACACATACGTGTACATACATACTGTATGGCAGCTATCAAGAGATCTTAAGCAAAACTGAGCAAGAGTGGGCAGCATGGGTGTGCCTGTGTACCAACATTTGTTGCAAGATGCAGGACAGCTGAGCACCCAGAACAAATTTTTTATTGTAAACAGCGTAAGGCAGTGATAAGAGCTGCACAGGTGTTCTATGGGGCCTGTGTATTCCTTTGCTCATGAACTTCAACAGGAGTAGATACGCAGCTATTTGTCAACGGTATCACATGTTTCTTCTTTTCAGTGTGCTCTTAGGAGCAAACTGAAAGACCTGTTGGTGACAAGCAAGATTCCTTATGCACTGAACAGCTCTGATTAGTTAATTCATACTATGATTGTATGGTTATCCAAATGACAATCAAACGACGCATGTGTGTGTTCAGCATCTTCATTACTGTCTCCGTGTTTGTATTGTGGTCTAAATTCTCATGCCAGATCAGATACAGGTTTCGCAAAAAACTATGTATCACACGTGGAATGAGTGGAGAAGCCTAGTTCTTGTTCTTCAGCACCTCTTTAAAAGTCTACTTTTTCGTGGAATTCCTTGCTGAGCAATTTTCTTAATAGTTATTTATTTACTAGGCCACTGCTGTATTTCATCACCTATAGTTCAATATTCATGCATCAAGTGATTATAGGAAACCTCTTTTTCACTAATGAAGACTGATGTAGCTCTGTCTGTTCTTATCACAGCAGTTTCTATCTGCCAATGCTGAAGCCGAGTATCATCCTTTCACCTGATAGTGGATGGACGTAGTTACATCTCCTTTCATCTTCTGGGAAGCAAAAAGAACCTTCAGCACTTGTCAAGATATTGGGAAAGTGGCCAGATACCTTTTTCTGCTGAAGGAAAAAACTGAGAGCATAGAAAAAGGTAAATGTTTCCATTGAAACTGCCTTACAGCTCATCTTTCTTCCTGCTGTTTCCCAGCAGAGCTCTCTCACATAGCAGTCCATAGAAAACGGCTGCAGCCGAGTTATACTGTATTTCTACTATCCCTTAGCTGGAGAAGTGGTGAAGCAGTATGATAAATAGAACAAAACAGCAAAGAAGGAGGAGAATATATTACAAACTGCAAAGAGATTTATCTTCAATTGTTTTCACACACAAATGGACCTTTGATGCAGTGGTTATATTCAATTAGTTCATTTTCTTTGGTAGACAGAGGGCATTCAGTAAATTTTTTATTTTACTTTTTAAGTAGGTGTATGCAAAATATGTAACTTCATTTTGTTCGTGGTTAGCTCAGAAGGTATGGTTGCTTAAGTAGTTTTGGTGTGCCCAGGATAAAATCAGTTGGTGATGGCAACGATTTGGCATTTCGATAGCTGTATGATGCTGCACTAGTGATAGGCATAGCTCTTATCATCAGACTTCACTTGTTTCGTGGCTTTTGATGGTAATATCAGCAATAGGGATGGCTGAGAATTGCAAGTATTTCCAAGATGCATCTGATGCAAGATTTCAACTTACAGGAATATATACTCCTTTTCTCTACCAGTGTTTATTGTCTTTTATTCCCATATCATGACATGTTCTGCAGCCCATCAGTAAAACACTGGATAGAATAGATTAATTTTTTTGAGCCAATGATAGCAAGGTTTTGACTTTTTCTTAAATCTCTGAATGTTTTTGTATTTGAAAGACCAGAGAGATAGATCAAATTAGAGAACTACAGGTCATATGCAGGGATTCTGAAAAATTGCTTGCCTGGGGTTATTTCTTCGTATTAGGAGCAGCCTAGAGATGGCACACATTGCCTGCTTGCAGCTTCCAACATGCTCTTCTCTGGGACAAGAGAAATATAAATATCAGGAGAAAAGTAAAGGCAGGTGAACTGTGAGACATTTAGTTAGCAGCTTTTCTGAGGCTATGGTAAATGAGAACAGCATCAGGACTCCTAATCATTCAAGAGGATCACTCCAGCTGCAAGAGATACTGAGAAGCTTCTGTAATGGCTTTAGGTAATTTTTTTCCCTTAACTCCAACAGTTTAAGGCATAGCACAGAATTTAGCCCACTGTTCATAACCATAATGATATCTCCTGGAATTCAACAGGTTTGCATGTGTATGCCTGTGATGGATGAGTTGGGAAATAGGGCATGTCAGCCACATGTGCACACAAATAACTTCACCAGACAGACGTTCAGCTGCTGTGCCTGTCACATCAAGGCTTTTGAGCAAAGCTGGTGTAACTGGGAGGTTTACATGTAGCTGACAGTGCATGTAGAGTCCTGAGTTAGTTTGTTGGTGACAAACAAAAAAATATTTCTGGAGAGGAAACATTTTTATTTGCAGTAGCAGGACTTTCCTTGGCATCTGTGTAATCGTGCATATACTGAACATTAGGATAGTGTGTAAAGTGGTAACAGCAGGACTGAAGACAGTGTTATTCCCTAATGTGGCTGTGTCATTTGGGTTGATGAGAAATCAGGGATAGACTAACTCCTGTTATCTCTGAACTTTTCCAGTATTCTTTATTTTTAGATGGTATATCCCACATATGATTGGCATAAAGTCGCTTCAGGAAGTAGCATAGTATCAGTAGAGAATACACATTCTTGTTATGGAATGTGTTGTTTCTGGAGACCGTGGTGCTCTAAGTAGATGATTAGTTTAACTTCTATTCAATATAGCTCAATCAGCTATGTATAGCTGATTTGATGCAATCATTGTAACTAAAGAGTCTGGCTTCTCAAAAGTGATTAGCCTTATCAGTCTGTTGGTTGTTTAGCCTCTAACCACCTAAGAGAAAAGATACATGAAAAAGAAAGGACTTCCCTGACGTAGAAGGTCATCAGTAGTCTGTGGTTAACACAATGGGGAGAAAAAATTATGTTTTCTGTAGGTTTCCAAGCACGCACTAGGGTCACTGTATACGCTGAATGATGTATGATTCCGTAATGACTATAACTCCAAATCCATACGATGTGTACCACATACAGTAGCCGATCTGTAGATCCTTGTGTGTTGTCCCTATGTTTATGAAAGGCTAAACCAACTGAACCTTCCCGTGCTGTTCAGACGGTGTTTGTATAGATCACATGTAGTGGTTGCCAGCTGCTGACTGAAGATGTAGGCTCTTTCCATTCATTTCCCATGTTGCTTACAATTCCGTGTAGACTCAGTGCTGTCATAAGACCAAGTATTCTAAGCATAAACAATAATTTAATTCTATTTAGTGAAATGGCATTGTGTACTTTCTTGGAATCATGAATGCCTTCATTATGTTGGTAGCCCCATCACTGTTAAGAGCAGCCTGGGCTTGGCTAATTATGGCATTGTCATTCAGCCTCAATTAATTAACAAATATATTTGCAGTCTAGGGGGTGGGAGGAAAGCTCTACATAAATGCTGACTATTATTATTGTAAAGGAATAGCTCCTGGAGCAGCATTTAATTTGCATTTATTAGTATTATGGTGATGATTGATGTTTACCATTTGAATAGAATTTGCACAAAGCATTTGAGAAAAGAAGTGCAAAATACCTGACCCAGTGAATTTGTAATCTAATTTTAGGCAGGTGCCACAATGAATTGGAAAAACAAGAACTGAAAGGAATACAAACATGAAGCTCAGTGTATTAAAACCAAGTATTAAACAAACTTTGCCATGCATACTTCTTGTTCCTTCTCTCAGTTTACTTTCTTTAATAGCATGGAAAATGTAGAGCTCTAGGAAAGATTTAACTAACCAAATTGTACCATGTGAAACATGGATATGACAACATCCCATCTTCATGCACAACATAGAAAAATGTAAAAATGCAATACAGGAAGAAACAAAGTATTTTGCAAACCACAGAGGAAGACAAAGCACATGGAAGTAAGGTCCTTTCGGTGGTCCCCTGCAGCAATGTAATAACTCATCACATTCATGTTTCCTTTGACTGTCCTTCACTCACTGTCAAGCCTCAGTGAGGATGAAATTCTTACCAGCGTTTGGCAGAGAAGGTGATAATCACAATAGCTACCTGTAATATTCTTTATCAACAGGCAGGTAGGAATGAATCACAAAGATGCTTGCTCATCTGGATGTTGCTGCTTTCGAGTGTTTAAGGATGCCATCTTGCAATATTGGTATCAGCAATTTCACTTTCTGTCTTCGGTGAAACCAGACATGGTTCTTGTGCCATATGTATTTAGCATACTTGCTCAAATTAGTTGCTCCTCAGGCCTTGCATCTTGTACTGTGCAATGGTATCTCATCACTGTTGTGGTTTTACCAGTGGTTTTAACTTTGCTAATCACAAACACACACACAAAAGATCCGTGCCTAGGAACTTTCAGTTTAATTAGACAAGAGAGGAAAGATGAATGTAGGCAGACCGAGGAGCAGCAGTGGCAGCTGTGACACCTTATCGACTGGTGTGATTTACAGTGTTCTTGTGGAACGAACATCACAACCATATGAACAGTGTAATCTCTCTTCTCCACCACAGAAGCACCATAACAAAGGGAAGTATAAGGAAGATTTTTAAAAAACTCAGCTAAATGGCTCTATAAATAATTATAGGGAACTTGATGAAAATATTAGTGTCAAGACTGGAGAATACATGGAAGTGCTTATTTGAAAATGTGATATGGGAATGATGGGAAGGGGCATAAGGGGCAAGAGTTGTCCTTTAACACTGAATGAGAGACTTGAGTAAAAAGACTAGAAAAGGCTCTGAAAAGAAGATGATATAATTGAAAGGAAGGGACAGTGCATGGGAAAGGACAATGTGACATTTTTGAAAAATACTTGCAAGATTGCGTTTGTCAGGAGCAGGAAAGGACTTGGTTGCATACTTGGGTAAATTTTTTGCTGTGTACACGGACAACAATGGCAATATAGAGAGATGGTACATAAAAAGTCTGCAGGAATTAAACTAGACTGCTTGCGAAAACCTTAAGAAGATCTGAGGAAAAGCAGCACATTATGAGTCTTTCAGGCAAACAAGATTGTAAAGCTGTTCAGACGTATTTCCTGGGAGGAAAGACTAAGGCAATTTTAATCTCTGATTTAGTTTTAGCTTGTGGTGTGGTTCCATGTCTCCCACGAGCATCATGTCCTAATGGCTGTACAGACATTTCAGAATCTAGCTGTCCCTGCCTCTGATATGTGCGTGGTGAGCAGCAGGGAAAATTCATTTTGAAGAATATTTTAGAGCTTTTATTTTGCTGCACTGATCTTGACGTGGAATGTAGGCAATGAAGAGATGTCAGAGAGGCAGGCTGACATTTTAGCATTGATAAAGGGGATTCAGTAATGGTGTAGCTGCCTTTGTGGATGAAATATCCCAGGAAGAGGCACAGAGGAAAAGAAAAACCACAGCCAGTATTCTTTAAAATCCCTATCAGAAATCAGAAGGGTGATAGTACAAGGGCACAGACAAGGTCTTAAAAATAAGGTATTTTTTAACATCACAAACTCTCTATATTCATACCTGAGATTACAAGCTTTCTATTTGGCTTAGTGGTGATCACAACCTTCCTGTGACTTACGTGGATTCCTATGGGGCCACAGTTCTCAAGGGTGATAGCACAAACACAGTAACAGAGGATGGTTAGACAGACTTAACATTAACATGTTCTGTACAGTGAAACAGATCCTCTAAAGGAGAATTGTTTTCTCAAAAGACCAATCATCCAGAAAACAAATTTTTCTTAAACTTTGAAAGATTTTAGAACACTGAGTCATCTGTAAGATATAGAATAAATGGTGAAAACAAATGGGAACATCACAACTTCATCCAAATGTGATCCTAGTCTTCTTTAAAGGGTCTTGGGTAGGGGAGGATCCAGGAAAGTGTTCACCACCAAGCACAAATTTCATACCAAGCAAGTAAATAGGAACCATAATAAAGGATAAAATTAGTGGACACAGGAATAATTATGATGTATGGTGGAAGAACCTTCATAATTTATTTATAAGTGTATAATGTTTCACAGATCTGGTTGACATAATCTACCTGAACTTCTAAAAAAAATTATATGCCAGTATCTCTCAATAAGGACATCCAATTTCTTTAAGCTGTTAGGAATAAAGAGGTATGGACAATGTCTTTAATAGTTCAAGTCTTTCATGTAGAACCTCTTACAGGTGAAAGGGGAAGATTTAAGTAGTGGGGAGGGCAGGCAGGAGTCTAATTTGAAAGCTATCCCATTCCCTCCACTCAACCTATATTTCTCTGAATCTCTTTACCTTTGTATTTTCTCTACTGCAAGAACTGAGGGGAGCCCAAGTATATTACTGTGTGCCAGGTTTACAACAAGCAGAAGGAAATAGTTCCTCATATAGCACAGATTAAACAGTGAAACTCCTTGTGACAAGATGCCAAGAGCGTAAATGAGTTTAGAAACTTTTTGAAAAAATCATATGATTTTCTCTTGTCAAGGGCTAGTCAACTCTAGAGGCAACCTCTGTCTCAGGAAATCCCTAAAACACTGATTGTCACAAAATGAGAGGGAATTCAGCCTCAATTAATGAGGCTGAATTTAGTTGACCTCATTCTTATATTGTATATTTAAAGAACCAGTGCTAATCATAGTTAGAGACAGAATAGTGAGTTTCCTTTGACCTTACAAAATGTCAGTTTCATATTCTTTAGAGAAAGCAAATTCAAGGATAAGTTGAAGAAAAAATGGAGGTGTTTTCTTTTTCACAAGTTCTGACTAGGGGAGGAGCTTCTCAGGTGCTCACAGCAGGATAAAGCAGCTTTGCCGAGCACAGACAGGCTCTCTGGGTTTCCCACAGAAAGTGAGAGTTAGCAGAAGAGGCATTATATTTAGGAAGTTTTACTTAAAATTCATAACCTCTGGTTTTTTGTCTATTAAGAAAAACAATGATGTGTAAGAGCTCAGTAAAACAATTCTATCTTGTTTATCTTGTGCCATTGGATTTCAGCTGTAAACAGTTGAATACTTGGACACCCTCTTAGAATTTGGAAGTCATGTGTGTTTGGGACAGGTTATTGAACTATGGGGATCACCTGCATTGTACAAGTTTCTCTGAAGACCCAAAACTGAAAGATGAAACATCAACTGGATTCCTCAGGGATTTATTCAGCCAAAGACTTCAGTGAGTAGCCCAGAAACAGATGTTCAGCTAGACTTTGTTGTAGAACATTGTCTTTGAGGGACGTATAAAATAATAATTAAGGAGGTGTGAAAAGAACCAGAGAAAGTAATAGAAATCCAAAGAGAACAAGAGTATTCTTTGCCCTCAAGCCCGTGGACACCCTATTCCTGACATTTTGCTTAGTTTGTATTAATTCAGGTCTAAGTTGTTTCATCTGTGCAGAACCCATAACTCCTGCCCAAGTTTCCTGCTCATTACCAATGTCACTCTATCCAGCCTCTGATTCTGATTTCCTTCCTTGAAGGCCTCATTTCCTTTGTTCTGCTCTGCATTTCACACAGAGTAGTTATTCAGATGATTTCTTTAGACTTCATCCAACTAATTGTGCCAGAGCTCTGTGAATAGGTTATCATTAAAATTATAACAACCCATTATTGTGCTTTGCCTGGGAGGGATGTGATGCAGCCTCTGTAAACAAATGGTGGATTCCCCGTATAATGAGGCCTTCCATGATTCAAGAGTTTCGTAACAGCTGTATAACATCAACTAGAATGTCTAAGTTGTACACATATTCCCCTGCTCCGTTCCTATAAATCACAGGTTACTGATGTACCATTTGGCTACAGAAGTGTTATTAAATATTCTGGTCAAAACAGCTTCAGTTGCAAAGGGAAAGAGCCTCACAAGGAGAGAAGGCCCAGGTAGAAATTATAAAGGTTATGTTCAAAGAGCTCCAGAATGGAAAGAAGATGGAGCGATACCAATGAAACAAGTTGGCTCAGAGTGGGATTTTTTTTTTACAATGGGAGTGGTCAAAGCAAGCTCGTGTGAGGGAATAATCTGGGGGAGAGTGAGAAGTTACGTATGGTAAAAGGGAAGTGATGAGGAAGTGTATGATGGAGATCAGGAAGGACCATGCTATAAAAGCAGGTGATCCGAGCATACAGGAAGAGGGAGCACTGCTTCCTCAGCTGTTTGCTTGCTACAAACTGACCTAAACAGTCTTGCTTTCTGTGCTTTTGGAGTAGCACCCCCATCTCTCCAGACAGATGTCACTCTCCACCAGAATCCTATTGCTGTGGAGTTACTACTCGTGAGAACCATGTAGTCCTGCGTTCCCCTGTGTGTAAGGCAGAATGTGACATACTTCTGCTGTTACCATAATGCCAGCAGGCAAGTTATGGCATTATCTCCATCAGATGATATCTTCGGGCCTGATGTTTTTTGTGCCTTACATTGTTTTATCCACTTTGAAGTTGATATTGGCATGTATTTTTACCATTTGTTTCTGTTGCGGGCTTTATCTTGTGTCTTGACCTCTTTTCATGTTCCTTGGGCTGTGCCTTCCCCCATGACAAGGGTGTGGGCAGGCCTGTTAACTTGTGCCATAAACACATTCCTTCCTTCAGGGTGGTACTGAGGATGAAGCAAGAGGTTAATAGGAATTTCTTCAAATGGCCTTGGAGTTTTGTCTGGCGGGATGCGTACTGGGCTGTTGCACCTATCCTGCGGTACTGGCCCTGCGTGCCTCACTTAAGCAAATCTCTCTCCGGTCATTGCTGTGGGTGTGCCTGTCACTCCGGCATCAGGAGGGGTTAGAGCTGAGCCTTTCCTCTCTACGTAGGGGTTGCCTGTCTAACTGTAGAGCTGCAACTTGCCTCTGTGCTTGTTGCTTTATGCCCTCGTATTGACACGAAGCTGACAATTGTAGCTTTGTCGAGGTCATGACAGGTTTTGTTCTCTTCGGCCTTCCACACTATGGATCTCCACGTAGTTCAAAGAGGTTATTGCGTTCAGCGTGGTTGCGTCATGACATTTCCTGAATGATCAGGCATTTGTTTGCTTTTCAAGCCACAAAATTCCAGCTCAAAAAGAGAGAGTCCTTGGAGCATACAGAACTAATCCGCATGGAATAAAAGTCAAGTTAGCAAGTGAAGGCAGTGATGTAGTTAGTCAGCCAGTTTAAGACTGTGTGGGCTGGAAGATTCAGACATTCAAATAAACACTCTTTTACTTTTCTGCTAATCCCTTTCTGCTCCCTCTTACTTTTTTTCCCTAGACTTCCTTCTGCTGTTAGCTAGTAACTGGTATAATATGATACAGGGTCTGTCTTTGGCCTGAGATATAAATTCAGTAAGAAAAATAGATAAAACATAGTTACACACCATCATTCCAAACCCATTTATTTTTCTACTTGGTGATTCTATCTTTTCTACCTAAAAGTGTATTTTAAAATTTAAGATGATTCCTGCAACGCTTACTTAGATGAAGTATTTGCTTTCTCCAGGGTAAAAACTATCTAAGGAGGAACTACAATCTCTCAAAAGGCTGGCCACCTAATTTTGACCTTTAATGGGAAAAAGAGTGATGCTTTTAGAACTAAGCATCAACTGAATAAAACTTTGTGTCAACAAAGCACGTCGGCAGGTAAGTTTGACAGCAAAGTAAGTTTAGTACATGGATAAATGAACGTATATGCTGATAAGTATACTAATTTTTGTGCATGATAGTGCTGATTTTGTAACACTTCACTTAAAAATAAGACTATGTCTGAAAAATAGAACGTTTTTAAAATTAGTGAGTTCTATTAAAAAGAAAACCAAAACCCGGAATCTCAAGCAAATAAAAAATACCCTCTCAATGTTTTGTCTTTGGCTAGTTTACATCATAAAATTAAAATTTATATAGAAATCATACGAAAAATTAAAAATTGTATAGTTTGCCTAGTAAACAGAGTTCCAGAACCACAAAACTTTGTTTCATTTGTGAGGGGCTTAGTAACACGTCCTTGCATATCTTATCTCTTTTTCATTCTCTAGTGAGTTCAGAAAGATTTAAAAATCAAACATTCACTTTGGACAGTCAGACCATGGATTTCCACCTGAAGAATTTAGAAGCGTTTTCAGTTTTATAGGAACAGAAGATAATACACTATTTCAAATAACTCACTGCTTAGAGCTAGATTTTCACATATGACTTCTAACTTCTCAATTATTTGCAACAGTGAAGTATCTTGCACTTCATATAAACATTTCATTTTGTCTTTCATCAGGTACAGTTTCCTTGTTTTTGTTGAAGGGGGAAAGAATATCCATCTCCAGGCAACCTGAGGGATATCTGCATGGACAAATTACCATGAGGCAAGTTGGGGTGTGGATTTACAGCATGTTACCTGCTCCACCCAATGGCTTCTCTTTATGGTACATCTGCCACCCATCTGTTGAGGTGCAAGCTACGTTGCTCTCACTGGGGGTAAGATCACATGGGCATCCAAGCAGTTGCTGCTAATGTATCGTAATTTCACAATCTGTGTTATCTCTTAGCAACTTGTTTGTGTGGTACACATTTACCATAGCAAAAGTTGCACACAAACAGAAAGGGAGCTTAGAAGGGTATTACTTGCAACCCAGTACTCAGTATCGTCTTAGTAAGAGGCAAAGTGTGTTAGTATTTGCATGCGACGTAATGTATTTGTATCTGTGAAACTCCTTTGTGGGCTGAAATGTTCACCAGGAGTATTCTGAGGAGTACTTTGTGTTGACTTTTTACTGAAATGTGTTTCTACACATTTCTACACATACGTTAGAGACACTGATTTATTCAGTTATTACAGGAAGACAAAGAACATATTTAATATTATACTTCATCCAGTTTGGGTGCCCCTACCATAAGAGGGACATGGTTCTGTTGGAGTGTGTTCAGAGGAGGCCACAAGGATGATCCAGGGGCTGGAGCACCTCTGCTGTAAGGACAGGCTGCGGGAGCTGAGGCTGTTCAGTCTGGAAAAGAGAAGACTTCGGAGGGACCTAATAGCTGCCTTCCAGTACCTGAAGGGAACCTACAGGAAGGCTGGGGAGGGACTTTTTACAAGAGTGTCCACTGATGGGACAAGGGGAAATGGGTTTAAGTTGAAGGAGAATAGATTTAGATTGGATCTTAGGAAGAAATTCTTCAGTACGAAGGTGGCAAGACTTTGGAATAAATTGCCCAGAGATGTTGTGGCTGCCCCCTCCCTGGAGGTGTTCAAGGCCAAGTTGGACGGAGCCTTGAGTAGCCTGATCTAGTTGAGAGGCGTCCCTGCCCATGACAGGGAGGTTGGACTAGATGATCTCTAAGGTCCCTTCCAGCCTAGGCCATTCTATGATTCATGCATTAGTGACAGATTTGGAAGGACTCCTGTCTTTAAACAGAAAGTGATTTCTATTTGTTTTTAATCTCCTTTTTCGAGGTTCTGTGTTGGATTTTTTAAAAGCAAATAACAGGATTATGGATAGTTTGATTTTATTTTGTAGACATATAAAACTGACTGTATGAAGTGGCTACATATTTAACCTCACTTGTTGCCCTTGTCTCTTCTTTGTCTCCTCTTCTTACTTTTCCTTATTTTTTGTTATTCACTAACTTGCTGCCACTTACTGTTTCAGTGGTTCCACTTAGTTTTCACTTAAATTGTTGTCTGTACCATCAAGAAGGAGAGCTGAGATTATATAACATAATAAAATAAATCCAATTAAATCTACACATATAGTTGTTAGTGCTGAAATATCTGTATCTATGCCTTAATTATTAAACTCTATGCTCTGTAGGTATTTGCTAGAACTATGTTTGTAATGTCAGATTTCCTTTCCCTCTTTACTTCTTTGTTCTTTAATTCTGAAAGATACAGGAAAATGTCAATAAAGATATTTTAATATTTGAGAATTCAATTCTTTAAAGCACTGGAACTGTAGCTTTCAAGGAATAGATTTTTGAAAATGTTCATGCACATAAAATTAACTATCCTTTGTTTCTAATGTGCTCAAGTTGGTTATAAACCTGCATATATACTGACGAAAACTCAAATTTCTTTGTATGTTGAATTCCTTTGAAAATACGACACCTTACAACATCATTCACTTTTGAAAATGGGACATAGGCTCTTAAAACATTATGGAATTCCTGAAAATATTACCTTATGCCTTCCCATCAACGTTTATCATGTTGAGCCAAACTGCACAGACTGCTGACAATGGTGCTCTATCTGGAGAATGTGTACTTTGGCAAGCACAGGTTTTCTTTTAGAAAAGTGCAAAAATTGGACTGGTATTTTTAGAAGAGCTATGAAGGGAATCCCATTAAGCTTCCAAACCCATTGGATAAGTACCTTAAAACTTGGCAGGACTGAAGAACAAAATGTATCTTTTAATGCTTGGAGTTATTTAGAAATATAAATTAATCATGACTTGATGTGAAAACCAGCACTGCCATACCTTTTTTTTTTTTTTTTTGCATAATATACAGCCCATTTTCTCAAGGACCTGGCAAAAACTAAACCAGTAATCCCAGAACTGACCTTACAGCAAAAGTGGGAGCTACTGTCTGAGCTTTTTCTGTGTTGTATTGTTTGCACTGGAGTATGAGAGCTGCCTTACTGGACACTTTCCTATAAATATTTGCTTGAGTGAACAGTTACCCTGCAATAAATGGAAGGTAACCTGCTCCTATGTGTAAGAAAAGTAGATTACTGCATTTCTACTGCAGGATTTGAGCATATGTAAAGGGACTTATCAGAAAGTATCTGGCACATACAATACTCCCAGCCTTGGTTATCTTACCTTTTGTAATTCCCATAGGTTCAGGAAACTATTGCAAGGGGCAATATTGTAAACAAAACTTGTGATATATGAAGGAAACTCCAAGAGACTGAAACTTGATTCCTTTGAAAAGCGTTGAAAAATCACCTATAGTTAGTGTTTTCTTTGCTGACTTCAGTTGGGTTTGGATTAGGCTCAATTTTGTCCTTCAGCAGCAAAAGTGGTCTAGCTTCTTTGGATGAAGCCCTCTCTAGGATGCAGCAGCCACCACCAGATGAGTCCAAAATGTGAATTCCTTTACGTTTTTGCTGCCCTGCAACTACCAAAGCTCCTTCTGCTTTAGTAGCTGTTGCAATGTCTCTTCACTTAGCAGTTCTTGAGCAACTGTTACTTTTTTCTTTCTTTTCATGCCACAGCCCATTATTAAGCAACTTTTAAAATACATACATACATAGATCTATAATATAAACATTCTTCAATGACTGGCTTGTACATTGATTGAAGAGGTAGAAGGGACGTGTGTCTGTGGGAGGTTTTGGCCTTGCTATGGCCTGAGGAAAACTAAGTTACTTGATTTTTTTTTATTTTCTTTCTCTAGAAGATGTGACTCTTCCCTTGTGACCCTTCAGAATTTTTCTTAGCAAATTCACATTTCTACTAGCCACAGGTGGTAGTCTTTTCTGTGGAACCAAAATATTTAACCCTAAGGCTACTTGAGAGGAGTGACAATATTCATTTGAAAAAAAAAATTACGTGCAACTTTCCAGAAGGAAAGAAGTTGCTTCTTGCTGAAGTATGAAGTGTGCCCTAGTAAGAGGTATGTTCATTTAAGTCCAAGGTAAGTCCCATTGAGAGGTCACCTCTCAGATCTAATCTGCATTCCAGGGAGTGTTTTATGAACACATGACCAGTTCTTTTCTCAGTTGTTTTGTCTCTGTTCTGTTTCCAGTGAGTTCATTGCCCTGACACCAGAGAGCAAGGCCATAACATACTTGTACAGACCCTGCTTTCAGGAAGGAGTACACTTTTTTCCCCTCCATTTATTTATCCATAACTCTAATTCCCGCATTTCCTCACTGTGAATCAGTTTTCTTGCTGCAAACTTTGAATTTCACTGTGTGATTTCCACAACCCAAAGTTTTTCATTTAGTTGCAATTTCAGTTTTAGTCACTACATGGGTCCGTGCACCCGGATCCAATTTACAATGGACAATGACCTCTGTTTTCTGTTTTTCAGTAATTCATCTCATGCTGCAATGTTGTATAGTGCTTCATTGTAAAATTCCTTTGAATTAGTAGTCAGAAAGGACAAGGACCTTACTATGCTAAATATCTGCTGTGCAGGACTCATGAAGTTGTATAATAAATTATTATTTGCTTCTTTTTTTTACATTGTAACATATGTATTTTCTTGGGCTTGTTGTCACAGGAGGCATCATGAGCTAGTCTTGCCAGATATGCTTACTTCCCAGAGTATGTCTATTTGGTGCAAAGCAGCTGTTTGTAGAGATCCCTAAGGGAGCCCTGGATGAGCAAGGTTAGGTGTCAGAAGCAGTGGAGTCATGCATTGTGGCACTCTGGTACAGGATGCATCTTCCTGATCAGAGTTCACGTTTTGGTAGTACTCTGGATTTTCATGCATGTCGGAGACCAAGCATGCAAGGTAGAGTCTGCAAAATTGATTCTGGACCACACAACTTCCCTTAGGGCAATGTTGAAACTGCAACCTAGGGCTAATTCCCAGTTCATTCAGAAGTCTCTCTCTGAGTTTTTCTATGTGTCAAACTCCATCCAGAAGGAGTTTTTTGATGAGAGAGTTGGTGTTTGTTTTCAATTTGTGCAATGTGGTGTCATGCTAGACACCTAGATTTGTTCTGAAGAAGCTGGTGTGAGTATATTGCAAGCAAGATGCTGCGCAGAGCTCAGTTGGCACATTTGAACAGTAGCACAGCCACATTGCTTTAATTGACATCTAGAGACCTGCGCAGTTTCAGCATCATGTCACTGTCTCAGTTGTCTTGCTTTCAGTTCAGGGACCATCATGTGATCTGTGGCACAGCATGGCAATCACAGAATCACAGAATGTCAGGAGTTGGAAGGGACCTTGAAAAATAATCTAGTCCAACCCCCCTGCCAGAGTAGGATCACCTAGAGTAGGTCACACAGGAACACATCCAGGTGGGTTTTGAATGTCTCCAGAGTAAGAGACTCCACAACCTCCCTGGGCAGCCTGTTCCAGTGCTATCTCAAATCTCTAGTGCTACCTCCCGAAATGGGAAAGTTTGCTTTCCAGCATTACTTTGTCACAGTCCTTCTCTTAGTTTTATTTTCCGTTTGATCCCACAGTGAAAAATCTCCTTTCTGTCTTTCAGCCCCACACGGAGCACAGTACTTCTTGCTTTCTGAGACACAGCTGCTTAGTTGCCCTCCTGAGTTCATAGTCTTTGAGGTCTCATTGCATGCCTAGCAGAAGTAGTTTGAGAAAGTGCTATGCTGCAGTTCAGGTTAATCAGGCATGTTTCACCCCTGTGCCCACGAGAAGTGCTAATGGATCAAACAACTTTAAATACACCCAATGAGCAATAGCTCTAACTAAATTCTCACACCTCTTTCCAGAGTATTCAGATAGTTGGTGTTCAGTATTCAGATAACTTAGCGTTTCACCAAATACATCAGAACTTGATCTTGTCCAAAAACCAGGAAGATCCCTTACAACAACTGTCATCCTCTTCCTTGGTTTCTGTTGTTTGTGCTGACAGTCAGCTGCACTCTACATATTCTCTGCAAAACAGCTGTTGAGGTTTCTTTGACAACATGAAGTGCCTTGAGATTTATTGATGAAAAATATGCTAGTGTCTGCTGCCTGAGTAAATACTCTTTTTTTTTCAGGTGAATGTTTCTGGTGCCATGGAAAAATAGTGTAGTTCAGGACTGACACTAGTCTATCAGTGCAGGACACGAAGTTATTTAATTTTGTTTATTTTCAGAAAGCCATTCAGAAGGGAAGTCAAATCTGGAGAGATGAGGTAAGAAAAAGGAATCAGGGTATTCTTGGGATGATTGTCTATATATAGTTTATTAATGTAGTATTGAGAATTTCCCCTTTGCGGTCAGCTGTGAATCTCATTTTTAATATAGAGGGCTTTTATTTTCTCTAGTGTTTTTGCCTCTTCCTTTATTCAAAATGTCAAGAGGTGTTGATAAGTACTGACAGTAGAAAGCCACTAATCTTGGTGTTGTCTATCAAGGTGTCAGTGTTTTGGGACAATGACATTGTTGAAATTAAGTGGAAAAGAGCATTCTGTGGATTTTCTCAGCAGATAGAAATTTAAAAGCTGTAAAATTTTACTGAAGGCAGATCAAAGACAATTTGCAAGGGCAAGCTGTTAAAATTGCAAAAAATATGAAGTGTGGGACACTGATTCACAGACTGCTTGCAAAGAGAAAAGGAAAGGAGTATTTTTTTTTTGGTAACAGGAAAGTCGTATTTAACCGAAGGATGTGCTGAGGAGGAAAGGAACTTACTTCATGAGTCAGGATGCTGGGGGCATAAGATGTGTGGACTGCTGTCTGTTCCACTGAGTGATGAAAGAGAGGATTGAGAGACTGAGAAAGATCTTTGGAAATAAAAATAAGATGTTGAAGGAAGAAAACACTTCAGCCTTTGGGTTTGTAGTGTCTGTTTATCAACTGGTTGGGTTTTGTTTCTCTATAATGTTTTTAAAGGGAGCTTAATAGGCAAATCTGTTCCACTGGATTCAAACACTGCGTGCTGGTGAGATGTAGCCCAGATAATGCTGTCAGAGTGATACTCCCACGTGGAAATGCTTCGGGTAGTTTTGGGATCAGAAACCATATAGCTGTGTGCTTTCTGGAGATGCCAGCCCACTCCAAGCTATCCCAGTCATCGAGTTTGTTGTGTAATGTAGTGGATTTACTGGTAGGAAATCCTGAGACTAAAGGGATTGTGAAAAGTCCTATAACTAAACAGAGATGTCTTGAAGTGCTTTGTATCTCTGTAGGTCATCTCTGACAGCACTCTACCTACTGAGCAATAATTTTTGAGAAATTCTTTACTTCCTGAACTGTTTATGAAAGGCCATATTTTTGCTATTGTAGGGAATCAGGTGTCCTAAGTCAGATGGATCACACCTTACAGGTTACGCAGGCTGTACACTCTCACCTATTATATTTTCAGGAGAAAGTGCTACCAGCTCCAGAAAAATACAACTTAATATAAATTTGTTTTCCAGTCTCTGTTGCCTCCCTTTTTAATTATGGTTATGAGGAAGTGCTTTAGTTTCAATGGGACAACAAATTATGAAATTCTTCCATCTCTTTGAAGGTATATACACACCTGGTATCTGTGGTTTAACACGGGCTAAGGAGAGGCTCTGGGGCCTTGTTTATGTGGTAGAATGCCCTACTCACACAACCAGTGGTTACTGGATATAACAAGGAGACGGACTTTGTGTAAACAAACCTCTTTCAATCTCTTTGCTCAAAGCAGATGTATTTATGCTTAATTTTGTCAGCTGTGGCTTAAGAACATAAGAACAATTCAGGGCTAACTGTGCTGAGAGCCATGGGAACTTTTAGAAAAGTGCCCGGTGTAGGTAAGGAAATTTCCCATTCATTTTCCGTATCATATCTTCAACACATGCAACGTTACTCTGGAATATGCCTATCTTCAAAAGTGAATGAAATTACTGAATTCTTTGTAAATCAGTATTCTGCTTATAGTTATGATATAAATGATTGTTTAATGTTGTTGAAGGTTCTTCACCAAATATAAAAATTATGCAGTTAGGTCAGGAAATGTTACCTTTTCTTTTACCTTCCTTCCTCACATGGCTTGACACTGAAAAGACATGAAACACGAATTTGGACTTTTTTTAATACTACATGTCCAGAGATTCACATTATTCATATAAATTGATTCTGTATTGATTGTCTCTCTGTTCTTTCCAATTGCAGGGCAGGCTTTCCCATGTTCAGTAGCAGGCTTTCTCCTGCAAGTGTCCTGAGGTGTGGTCTAGGTGTGTTCAAATCTAGCTTAGTCATTCATCCGTCACCTCGTCATTAGCATGGCGTCTGTATTTAATTGGGCTTCCTTCCTTCCTTCATCAGAAATCAGTTTTTATATACCATGAAAACTGCAGCCCATTATTAAAATTAACTCTAAGTGAGATTCTTGGCTCTTATTTCTACAAGAAGCAGTGAAAATAGTATCTCGAGTACTCTTTCAGATGAGTGCTATGCAGGAAGAACACATGTGTGAGTCTAGTATACTGCCTCAAAGTCTCCTATTTCTGAAGCTTTAGTTCATAAGCAAATCATTTAAGGGTTTTTTCCAATCTGTTGAGTCGCTCAACAGTCCTCAATGACTTTCACTAGTTGCATCTCAGAAAATGTTGCTTAGTTACTTTTGTGGTTAGTATTTCAATAGCTCTTACAAACAGTATTGAGATTAGCACTCCTTCTATTTTGTGTATAATAAGGGTTGATATCTCCCCTCAAATACTTGCATTTTGAAGAGAAAATATTATCTTAGTTTTAGAAATGGAGACATGAGATGTTGTATTTGGTGGTCTAGGGCTCCTGGTGGACACCAAGTTGACCATGAGCCAGCAGTAAACTCTTGCAGGAAATGCAGCCGACATCAAGTTGAGCTTCATTGAAAGCAGCGCCAGCAGGTCGACAGCAAGTGATCCTTCCTCTCTGCTCGTCCCTGGTGTATGCATCTGGTGTGCTGCATTCAGCACTGGGCTCCCCAGCGCAAGAAGACTGTGAGGATATTGGAGCGACTCCAGTAAAGTGCTACAAGGGTGACTGGGGGATTGCAGCATCTAATGTATAAGAAGAGGCTGAGAGAACTGGAACCATTTAGCCTAGAGAAGAAAAGGCCTGTGAGGATCTTACCAGTGTGTATAAATACCTGATTTTTGATGACAGGAATAAAGAAAGAGATGCTCTCTTCTCAGTGGCATCCAGTGACAGGACACGGGGCAATGAGCACAAATTAGAGTACAAGAAATTCTATTTCAATGTAGAGAAAATCTATTTTAGTGTCAGTTTTGTCAAACACTGAAACAGGTTGCCCAAAGTGATTGTGGAATCTGCATCATGTGAGGAAGTCAAAACGCAGCAGGACACCATCCTGAGGAACTCACTGTAGCTGACCCTGCCTTGGGATTGGACCACATGGTTTCCAGAGTTCCCTTCCTCAGTGCTTCTGTTATTCTGCACCCACCAGCTTGTTCCAGCAGTTGCAGAAATTTATTCCAGTGACTAGAGCTGAGTGCAGGATACCAGTGTTTCAGATCTGACCCAGCTGAACTTGGCACATGATCAGAGGGGCCTGCTCCCCACATCCCAGATCACAAGATAGTAAGCTGGTCTAAAGATTTGCTCTATCTAACACCCATGTTCCTAGGCTTCCGCCCCCTGTCCTCAGGCCATGCTTGTAACTGAGATCACCTGCATGCAATGGAATCCCGGCCGCATTCCTTGCTTTTTGGGCACAGAGCCATGCAAGTGGCTCAGTAGTTAGTTGCTATCACATCTCTTGGTGCCAGTGGATTCCCTGTGTGGGAGTGGATAGTCAGGCACATTTACAACAGCATTTGCTAATGTAGCAAAACACTGTTTTAAGATCTGCGCATTATTAGAATCACCACTGGTTTCATCTGGAGACAATCAAGCCCAGCTATGGACATGCAGGAGACAGGTCACAAAAACCATGAACTCTTGTCCTCTTTCCTCAGTGTCAGCAATGCTATAGTCACTGGAAATTGTGTTCAAGATATTTCTCTGTAGTTACTACTTCTGATGACTCTTGTTCCTAAAATAGTACATTTGGGCAGCTGAAATATGGATGAACATTTGATAGTAAGGAACAGTAGACTCAGTTTGAGGAAAATTGATTTGAATCTAACCAGGATGACCAGATAGTCATGAATAATAAAAAGTCACGTGTGAAACATATATTCAGCAAACTTAGGTGTCCAGTAAAACTAGTTTCAACATCGTTTGCACTACCTAATCTCTAAAATTATAATGGGTGAGTCACAGCCCTTAGATGATCTTAACCTTTACTAGAGGATACCCTTCTTTGTGTTCAGCAGCATAAACAAGTGAGCAAGGACCTGTGCAGATCTGGTGAATACAACAGGACACTTTTGACTAGACCGTAAGTAATACTTTTTTTTTTTCTGTGTGAAAAAATTGTCAGATGTTACATGCATGACAACAGTTTCTGAATAAACAATTGAGAATTTACCATGTTCTCATTCAAGTTGCAATTTAAAGCTTTTTGTATGGTTTTGCTATGTTTTTGGATTTTTAAAGATAAGTCCTCTGTGAGATAGGCATGTTTGTGTAGCATAACTCTAGGAAAACTGCATCTATAAATACTTAAATGAGGTAAATAGATGATAATAACAAATGTAGGCATGAAATGAAATGGAAATTGGGACTTAAGGATATCTCTCCAAAGTTTCTAGGGAGTTTGGAAAAAGAAGAAACTGTGGATAGAGAACTGTGGATAGAGAAGGCTAAAAGAAGTAGTGTAACAGTAGTGGTGGAGGAAGTCACAAACAAATCAAAGAGCTCAAATTTAAATCTGTTCTGGGTATGAAAGTGAATAATCTGAAAGCCGTTGGTCATGGGGCTCAGGCCCTTCCTAGAGATAGTAGTATTGCTATGATATTCAAAGGGTATGAATTAAGGAATATTTATAGCATATACTATTAAAGCAGAGAGTTCACTGAATTTTGGAGAACCAAGACTCTGTAAAGTCGAGAGTATGAATGTGGGGTCATGGTGGGAGCTGATAAGGATTCAATGATTTCAAAATACATGAGTGTATGAATAGCACTTCTCATTCCACATCAGAAATGCAAGACTTTTTCCCCTTTGAAAATCCTTACATCTTCCTCTAGGAAGTACTTTATTTTTTAAAAGATTTTGCAAGTAAAGTGATTGTGTACCAAAGGAAGATGTTCTGGATTTCCAGATATTTCACATCTTTACTTTCTTTTGTCTGTTGATAACGTTTGTTGAACCAAGTGTGGTACAGTGTTAATTCCTAGGGTTAAAAGTATTACCACAAATGTGGAATACGTGGTTTTTGTGCTGCTCTGGAAAAGGCTTTCCTATTCTATTGGTATCTTTTCGTATCTTTGTTCCTCCAGAATTCACTCATCATTTTCACATTTTACCATTGTAGCCATCTCTGCCAAAACCACCCTTTGCTGTCTTTCTGATGGTAAACACCGTGATTATTCTAGTATTTTCTTTTTTTAAAAAAAACAAACCCAGACACACAAACATTCTTTTTAGGTGATCTGGTTCAGTCACTAGAGTGGACATGCAAAAGTGTGCAACAGGCACACCTCTTTCCATTTGCTATTCCGTGTACATATTTATTTTTCACTTTCTTAATAAGCAACACTATTGTCAGTGTCTTGACAACTTCCTTTTAATGGTGCTCAATTGTTCAAGCTTATGGAATCACTGTAAATGTTCATCATTTCCTCATTGCAAATGCAGTTACTTTCTCTCTGATGCCTTCCTACATGTTTACACAAAGCCCGTTCAGAAATGTATAATATTTTCATTTTCACAGTGGAGGAATATTGTGCCTTTCTTCTACTTTGATTTTTCATCTTGCTAAATGTGACTGACTAGTCTTGACTGGCTCCCTTGCTTTCTGCTCTATAGACGTGTACTTTTGACTTACAGCTTTTTATCACTTAAAGCCAATTTAAAAACAGAACACTGGAAACAAAATAGTTTCAAAGGAATTGTAGCCTAACCTTAATGAGGGCGTCTTTGGTATTACTTCATCCCTCTCTGGCTTCAGTTTTTATTCTTTCATAACTTCTTCGGTACGTTGAGTAATTTTCCAGAGTCTGCTTTCTTGAAATAGAAAGCTGGTATCCCTGAATTCAAATATCTTGGAATCATTTATACTGAGCCATGTCTGTACAGTGAAGAGATTGACTTATTGCTAAGCACAAGACAAAAAGATTTGTAAGCCAAATTTAAATTTTTTGTCTTCTTTTACAGAGTTATAAAAACATGAAGATGCTGTTTCTCCTGTGTCTTTTAATTTTTGGGATGCATTCCAACAGTTATTGCTATGAGCCTAACCACCAAGGTGTAAGAAACCAAAATCAAAGAGGCCAAGGAAACCGAAACATGCCCCAGCAGACTGTAGGGAACAGTGTTTGTCGGTTTGCATGTTGTTTCTTCAAAGAGATATCTTCTCGTGAAAATAATGGGAATGTTTTCTTCTCTCCTCTGAGCATCTCTACTGCCTTTGCAATGCTGACTCTGGGTGCCAGATCAGACACTCTGGCACAGATTCTTAGGGTCCTTAGCTTTAACCCACGCGAGATTTCTGAAAATGAAATACATGAAGGTTATCGTCAACTCATGCAAATGGTAAACAGAAAGAACGAGGGGTTACAGCTGAATATGGGAAATGTCCTGTTTGTGCTTGACAAGTTGAAGCCACAAGAAAAATTTTTAAGTAGTCTCAGGAACTTCTATGAAGGAGAAGCTTATCCTATGAACTTCAAGAGGGCTGATCAAGCCCAGATAAAGATCAATGAATACGTAGCAGAAAGAACCAATGGGAAAATCAAGGACCTCATAAGTAACCTTGATCCACTTACTGAAATTCTCCTTATTAGCTATATTTATTTTAATGGTAAGATATGCATGCTATATTCATCTACTTCATACATTATTTCCTCAGGTCGGTCTTGGACCTCAGGTTTTTTTTGCAAAATGGTTTTGCAGATGGATTTATATCTTGTTTTTCCTTTTGTTCTTCATACTTTATTAACAAAAGCTACTGGAAATTATGTCTTGCTTGATACAGCTGATAATTCCTGGCAAAATTTATAGCAAATTTTCCCCATATCTTTTAATATATATACTTCTTTCCTGATGAAGATTAAGTGAAATACACTTTGAGGAAGGTATGTCTATTCAGTAAAGCATCTAGTCTTATATAATTCAGTGCAATTTAAGTGGTTTCTTCAGTGCTACATTGGCTAGGAATTAATTTGAAATCCAATTCAGCTGTTTTTTTGTTTGGCAAGTTCAGAGTTAAATTCAAAGAACACTGTTAAAGTAAAACTTAGCATCTTATCTAAAAGAAGACAGTTTCACTCAATAGTTTTGCTGTTACTCAGTATGTTCATGTATCCAAAATAAACATGTAACAGCAGCTTTACTTTGACACTAATTTCTCCTTTTTTTTAACTAACTATGCCTTACTGATAGTATGGTTGTAGTCCTGATGTGTCCAGAGGCATAGGTTTTCAACATTTTTTTTTTGATTTGCAGATTCTAATATTTCAAAGTGAAGAGATGGACCTACCAGTATCAAATACAAGCTTAATGACAATAAGCTTGTTTTTCTTAATTAAATTGTGCAATCTGCTTAGATACAGTCTACAGATCTTCCTAGAGCTTTTCAGACTGCTGATCTAATGAGAAGAAGAGGAGAAAGGCTGTAAGGCTCAATCAGCGGTCTAACGACAGATACTGTGTCTTCTTTCAAACCTTGTCTCTCTTACTTGTTTTATTATATTATGAAAACAAAGCAATTGTACTTCAAAAAATAATATTCTGATAAAAATATCATTAAGCTATTTAACTGAAACAGAGATGATATATTAGAAACAATGCTATTCTTTTAAAAGAAGTGCTAGTCATTTAAAACTGTTAACTTAGATCCTTCCCCTCTCCTCCCCAATATGAGGCTTCCTGCAACAGTAGTTCAAAACCATATATTTATTTTGTTTTGCTTTTCATTTGTGTCTCTGCTCTTTGTGTTAATCTCTAGAGATTTGGTCATGGCTAAATGGAGCCCTTTGGAATACAGATGATTTATGTTTCTTAATTCTCTAGGTTGTCTCAAACAATGTTTTCAAGACAGGCTTTTATTTAGCATCAGGCATGTCTTTCAAAACAGGCAAAAAAGCTGTTGATTTTGTTTTTGAAGAAGGAGCAATAAATTTAGTAGCACAATGTGTACGAAAGCCTAAGAAACTTTGATTACAGATAACTTTTGTATGTTATAAAAATAAGGGTTTTTTTAAATTAGATGTTTGTTCTTATCACTACAATTATTTTTCCAGCTCCTCCAAAGATGGCGGATATTCAGTTTTAGCTCTTCAGTTCTGAAGAAAATAGATTGTGAACTGTATAACCTTCCTTGCACAGTACTGGTGACTATCTTCCCCCTTTTTTGTCATGTAGTGTAGTGTAATGTGGAAGGACAAAAGTCTGGCAGTATTTTCCTGGCTCTCAGCCAGCAGGTATACTAATCTGCTCTAGTACGCCAGTCCCTTATCATGCCCTGGCTGAGCCAGTCACCACAAACCGCTGTGCTTCAAGGTTCATTTTTCCACTTGAACACTGTGAAGCATTTGAGAAAGGTGCTATCCCTAGAAGGTAGCCTGCTGAGAGGAGAGCATAGGAAGAAGAGTTCCTCCAAAACTGGAGGAAAGGATTAGTGAATATCACCTCTGTCTAATCTGTGGGCCAAATTATAACATCCTATTTAGTTTTTAATCAAACAAAGCTCTTTCTGAAATTAGTGGGTGTTTTCCCTGAGTTAAGCACTACATAAAGGTTGTTTGAGTGCATCAACGCTTGTGCCATTCATCTTTTTGTGATTCATTTTAATTTTTTTTCTCCTTGAGTATATCAAGGCAGAAGTCCTGTCTGTTACACAGCTGATGACAGAAGTCATTGTTAATAAGGGAACATACAAGTAGCAGCTTTTCCCATCTTCAGAGCATTAGAAGTTGTCAAATTATATTTTCAGAGCCCAAGATATGCACTAAGTTTCATTTCTCTCTCTCCAAGTGTTAAATAAATGCTGTTTATGTCTATTTCATGATTGGTGGAAGCAGCAGATGATAAATATTTCATTTGTATCAAGATGATTAGTAACCATTCAAATAGAAATCAGAAGTAAAAAGAGGTTGCATCTTGTTTCATGGATGATGACACTTATTTAGTTAGCATTGTGGCTCTACTTTTGCCCACTAGATTTGATAAAATATTAGTTTTGTTCTAGAGGTCAAAATTTACTACAAAGCAATACCTCTTTAAAAAAAACACCAACAACAAAAAAATGAAACACCCCAAACCAAAACAACAACAAAAAAAATCCAAATGAAACAAAAAAAAACCCAAACAACCTCCCCAACTTTTCCTCCTTTTAAACATCTGCTTAGCCTCTGAAATGGATGAGGTGGATTTTGGTTTAGGAATTCCTCTAAATCCTCTAAAGGATAAGAATCTTTCAGAGTTTCAGTGTAGACAGCTTGTTTCACTATAACTAAATGGGGAGCCCCTGGAAATTTTGTATGGTCAGCCTGACAGTACAAAAGATTTCTGTTGTTTTGGTTTTTTAACCCAAGAGTCTAGTAGAATTAAGTTTTTAATTACTTTACTGGCCATCAATTAAAGTAGCATATAAACCCCTTCCCTCTTCAAGTAATGCAAATGCCTTTGTTTCTTTGGAGAATTCATTTCTCATGTCACCCTTCACAAGGCTGTTTTGGTGTGGGAATAAGGAAAGGAGAGACTCTTCTTCTGAGCTCTCATATAAAGGCTGCATCATATGAAGACTTTATAGGTGCCTTAAAACTGTTTTCATGGAGAAAAAGTGCTCACTGGAACACTTGATATCTCTTCTAATTGAAGAATATTGCAGCCTGCTGTAAGATCTGAGGGAGATATTCACATTGCCTTATATGTACTGTGTGTTACTATTGAATTGTTCTGAGTATTCAGTAAGACCCAGTGCTCATCGCAAACTGGTTTGTCTTTGAAGTTGATCTAGCTGTACCAGTTTCTGTCATCTATGAATGTGTCCTATGGTTTCATGTCTTCAAAATATCCTATAACTGTCTTTTATATTTCAAGCTGAATGGGAAAAACCTTTTGATCCAAAATACACTAAAAAGAACAAATTCTTTGTGGATGGGAACAAAGCTGTTGAAGTTCCGATGATGTTTGGAATGGGCCTGTTCAAGCACGGTTATGATGACCAGCTGTCTTCTACTGTGGTGCAAATGGATTACAAAGGAGGTGCCTCAGCATTTTTTATTCTGCCTGATCAAGGAAGAATGAGGAAGCTGGAGAAAAGATTATCTTGTGAACGTATGTCAAGGTGGAGGACATTAGTCTCAAAAAGGTAAAGTTCTGCAGTTCTTGATTCAGATGGTAGGCAAGGAGGCACAACAGTTTCAATTTGCTGGGCTACGACACAGAACCAGGGTATTATTTTTAGTTCTGTTTTAATCTACAGAAGAATTCCCATTTACTAGAATTGAAATCTGTCTCTCTAGTGTCCTCGTGTTTTCATGGAGTGAAAACCACAGCTTTAGGACTTTCACCGTTTCTGCATTTTGTTTCCCATCTTCAACTCTCCATAGCCGCTGGGTTACTGTCTTAAGAAATGTGTGTCTTCTCACTTTTTTGGGGGAGGTTTTCTGCCTTCTACAGTTCACAAATAAATTCCTACCACTTTCTTTCAGCTTCTTTTCATGACTCTTTCTCTCTCCCTCTGTCTCTCCCTTCCACTCTCCCTTCCTTTCTCCTTTTCTCTGTCTCCCTCTCCCCTGCCCCTTCTCTCTTTCTGCCTATTACAGTTACCAATAATTGCACACTTAATGCTGAAATAACAACTTTCCTTTGGCAATTGTGAGGACAAAGCTCAGTGATAAGGTTGTAGAGCAGCTGGCACATTGCAGAGCAACTATAGTCAGGCTCTCTGAAGACTTAGGAAGGTGAAATTGGAATAAGATGTGCTTGCCTCAAGGTAACTTTGAGGCTAGAAGGCAGAAAGGTTATATGCTATCTAAGAAAACTTAAGATTTCTTCTGTTTAGCGTCATGTGTAGTAGTAGCCTGTGATGGGACAAAATATTTGTACAAGTGTAGGCACAGCATGTTTACAAAATCAGACCCTTGTGTTCATTTATGAACCTGACACATTAGAGACCTTCACTCAAAATTGTATTTTAGATGATAAATTCTCAAGACAAAAATGACATCCTGATACAGAAAACCAAACCAAGTGCCATACTATTAGCTCTAATGCACTAAGTCTCATAAAAAAAAATCTAGATTTTTTTTTAAATTTAAAAATATATAGAAAATAGTCTGTAATTCTCTGTGCACGTTTACAGTTTTGAAACTTCTGGGTACTTCTATGTGGTTTGTGACTAAAATCACTATAAGACAAATAAGAAGGTGAATTGAGATACTTATGAATCATTTGTGTTAAATAAACACAATTGTCTTTAAAATCAACAAGAGAAACACTAAATACAATTTAGGGAATTTGTATTTCTTCTCCCCATCCTCCCTCTGCTCCCCAAACCATAATAATCTACCTAAAAGTCATGAATGAGAGATGTAAATCTTATAAAAGGCATCACTTTTGAAGACAAGCTTTTGCCATGCAGCTCCTCATTTTTGACCGTGAAAGTTCTCTCCTGCAAGCTAATGATGCCTACTCCTCCTTTTCCTTCTAATTTTCAAAGCAACTTTACTATTATGTGGAGTCTCTGGGAGGTCTTAATAAATTGATTTGATGTAGGATAGGGAATCATTTAAGGACTATAGCAAGCTATCTTTGTACTTGTTTCCCTGCACACTAACATTGACACAAGTTGCAGAAGCATTATGAGAACATTTTTTATTGTTGTTGACTGCTATAGAGGGGATAGTACTGAGGTATTGCCAGTGCAGGGAGCTGAGATCTCTTTAATGTCTGAACTGTGGAGAAAACATCACTTTCTATTCTGGGAAGTGTATCCTAGGGCTTCCTGCCTGGTTGCGTTGTTGCTGTGTGCCTATAGCTTTCCCTTTCCTGCAAGTTGAAAGCAAGTGGGGGCTTGTAAATGAGTGTCTTCATGTAATAGCAAGACAGATGATTCAAAGATAGTTGCATCCTCACTTGAAACAGCAATCAGCACAGTCAGAAATTAGGCAGAAGTAAGAGATCAGCAACCTGTTATCAACCCACTAGCACACTCATTTTTGGGTAGCAGCCAGACTTGACATTAGATGTTGTGCTGGGCTGGGATATGGGCCCTTTCCCTCCCACTTGGCCATTGGATGAGTTGCTCTTTGGCCAGCTTCATTAAGTGCTCCACATCTCCCTGACCTGGAACCCTGGGCAGTTTTCCTGGATTCTCACCAGAAAACAGTATCTACTGTCAGCATTATCACTAACCTCTGTCTCATTATGCTGCTTCTAGCTGTAAATGTTGGTTTTAACCTTTGAAAAGGAATTAGTAGAGGAAGAAAGAAATGAGTCAGAAATATTGATCTTTGATTCATTTATGGAAAGCAGCAAACCAGTTGCTTTTAGAAACAATTAAATAAATCAGACATTGGACTTGACATAGAAAAAGAATTATTTATTCACTGAACATATTCTGTCAATGTCCTTTTGATTTTTACTTTGTCATCCATATAATCACCATATATTGCTCTGCTTCTTTGGTATAACTTTTTATTTTCTCTGTGCTGATTTATATGATAAACACAGAAAGCCAAAGTTTTTTGTTTCCTTTTCCTTTTTTTCTCCCTTTTTTCCTTTTTTTCCTTTTCCCCCAGAGTAGCTAGTGAACTTGGATATATTGGATATTTTTGTGTCCATCCAGAGACACCTAAAAGAATCACCTTTTCACTAGGTGAATTCTCTGCATCCTCAGTAATGAGACTTGATGAAGGTGCTTCCAGCAGAACGCACAAAATAGCACTAACCTCTGAAAACATCAGATGAAGATCCTTAGGGAGATACATCTGTACTGTTGTGTTCAAGGAGCACTGGGTCAACTTTGCTGTTGACGTGTTGGCTTTCTGTAGACCTTGAGCCAGCAACCTACAGCCCTATCCTCTCAACCAGCCTTCCAACACTGTTATAAACCTTCTTGTCTTCTCCAAAAATAAATGTGACTATACATCTCCCACACAGGCTAAAGAGAGTTTGCAAGCAGAATATATTTGGAGAGAAAACAAAATGAGTTTGTCTCTTGGGAGTCTGTTATACTGTGATATCCGACCACAGGTTTCACTATTTTCTTGCACTTTTTTTCTGGCAGTTCAGCAAATTTGTATCTTCCGAAATTCACGCTTTATGGGACGTATAACCTAAAAGATATATTATATAAAATGGGCATCGTGGATGTATTCACTGATAAGGCTGACCTGTCTGGGATCACTGGGCAGCCCCAGCACAGAATTTCCCAGGTAAGTCATGCTGCTTTTTGTTTTATGGTCCCATGGTTTCTGATACTTACATGTGTTTTTTTTTTCACAACTATTCATGATGCAAAACTTGTGTGAAGAGGTTTTGCTTCACATGAAAAGGCAGCTGTTGGTGTATTTCACCCATTCTGGTTGCGCTATTGGTGCAATTGAGTTGGAGCAGTAACTGGAGTTTCAAAAGCTGGAGCTGTATTTTTTTAATCTAGGAGGCCTTTTTGATCTGCATGGGGTAACCTTATAAAACAGATATGAACAAATCATTGTCTATCCACACCTTGGTACCTTTCTGCAGCATATGGTTACTATCATTACATTGCTCCTTCTTTAGCCTGACTGTGGACAAGTAAGGAACTGTAGGATGCGTCACTGTATTTTACAGAGGAGAGGGAAGAGGAAAAACACTGCTTGCTTTTAAACTGTTTCAGGGAAAAGGAAAATACAGTTATTAAAAACATTTGGCTTTAAGCGTATAAGCAATGACTAATTAGTGCCAGGACCAGGCAAAAGCTACAACTAATTTATACTTCAATAAACATAGAGTTTAAAGCTGACAATCAGTGCAAGTTTCATTGTCTAATATGAACAAAACAACTTCCCCCCTCTCATGACCTCAGGTGAAAGTTAGTGAATTAGGGTCTGTGAATGTCTTGATTTTGTAAGGTAAAACTCATATATGTCTCTGCTCTGTCCCTCTATTTCTGGCTCTTCTCTTTGCTCCCATTTTTTTCCAAGACATCAAGGAACACAGGAAGCATAATTGTTGGATGTTATTCATTATGTTAATCTCCATGTTAATTCTTTAACTATATGAACTTTTAATAGACAGTTAAATATGTTCTGGTTCTCTTAACCTTTAGTCTAGCTCCATGGATCTGCAGGAGCAGGAGCAGGATATGAGAGAAGAAATAAAAAAAATATTTTCACCAGCAGAGACATGCCTTTCCACTCAGGGATAAACTTTTCTTCTCTGGGGCTAGGAAAGCTGTGCTGTGTGTAGCTTACTGATATTTTTCCCAGTTTTGCTGGTTTTGTGCAGTGAACTCACACCTGTCCATCTGATGCTTGTTTCTTACCAATAACCTCCTCAGACACTTTTAGCTCAAGTTCTTATTTAGTGACTAGTTTTGCACCTGGTTGACTTGTAACATGTTGTTTCTTCACAGGCTGTTCATAAGGCCGTGGTAAAGGTGGATGAGACTGGCACTGAAGCAGCAGCTGCCACAGGCATGGAGATAGTGCCTATGTCTGTTCCAGCTAACATTGTATTCAACAGACCCTTTCTAATGGTCATAACTATGGATGATAATATACTCTTCATGGGAAAAATTGTGAACCCTCTGAAAAAAGATTAAGTAGATGTATGTATCAGGTATGCAGTGATCAACACTGTTACACAAAGTATTTGACCTAATGAGTATGGCATGGCTACAGAGGGCTCTCCACATCTTAACTGATGTTATTCATTGTTTTTTTTTGTAGATGAGACTCTTCACTAACTTAAGTTGTCATAGTTGCATGTTTGTTTGGGCCTTTTTTGAAAATTTTTTTTTTAAGAAGTTTGCACTCCGGCAGAACTGTCTTTAGATCCGGGGCAAAAAAGGCCTGTGTGATACTGACAGCGTAGATACATCCTCTAGCAGGGAAGATGAGAAACATGTGGGTGGGGGGAGTGTTGTGTAAGCCTGCTTCTTCTCCCATGGCTGCCTTCTCCCCTTTTTTTTTTTTTTTTTTTCATTGACTGACAAATGGGTAAAATTATGGCACTTTACTGCTTGTTCCCATTTTCCTACCAACATGAAGTTCATATCTAGCATATATCTTAACATGCATACTGCTTACTACGTTGCATAGTACCATTGTTGTCCAGTGAGTCTATTACACCCTTGCCTTTCAGCTCTTGTCCCAGCTAGGCTGCTGCAAATGGGTTACAAAGAAGGTGTATTTTTCACTTGCATATATGTACTGGCCTGCCTATTGTTTCTGTGAGAGGTTACAATTTAGACTCATTCTGGGGCAAATGTTAGGTCTAAGAATTGGGTCTACGCAAATAAGAGGTAGATCAGGTGTCTGCAGCTCAGTGCCCTGAAGCCGACCTTCGTGAATCAGACGTTCAGTTCAGAGCAGTCGGAAGACTACTTCTAGCCTATGCCTGCACCTTAACCAGCTTCTAGAAGCCCCTTAAGCAGCAGGAAGCACAAGCCATCTCCCTCTCATGCCAGTGTCTGTATCGTTATCGTCTGGCCCTGGGAGATTACCCATGGTAGTAAGCACCATTCCAGTGTTGTTTGTAGGATCAAGCACCCTAGCAGTAACACCTGTACCCCATGAGTGACACTTGCCATGTCTCTTGACATAACCCCTTCTGTTCCCAGACTGTCCAGTAATACAACATTGGTACTCTATTTCTCATTTGCTTCATGGTTAGTATAGCCACAATATTATAAATATCTGTTTTCACTGTTAAGATACACAATACTAAAAGTCACATTCATAATGCACACGCTTATTTATTTTTTCATGTTTACTTTCCTACCTAATTTTTCTTGCATTTTTCACACCAACTAGCATTATTTTATTTCTTTGCTCATGTTCATGGTATATATCTGATCTCTGGTTGCAGGAGGGGTAAATTATTGACTAAAATGGGTTAGTCTGTTAACAGGTATTAAGCATTAACATCAGACTGTACAGCCTTGAAAAATGCAAACATATGTACTATGGTAGAAGATCAACAATGAATAAACATGACATAAAAAGTTTTTAATTTTGCTATTTCGTTTCTGTAATTCAGTACTAAGACTTTGATATAGTTCAAGCAGGTTTTTTCGCTCATGTCAACAAACAGTTATTAATATACTGCTCTTACACATTAGATTAACGTGGTAATGCCAGTAATGATCTTCAGAAAGCCTTTGGCCTGAGCAGTAAACACTTGTTCAGCATACAGCAGGTTATCTCTGTTAGAACTTTTGGGGAAAGCTGGGCATTTCTTTGATGCAGAGGTATTTATTTCAAAAGCTATAGACAGCATGCTGCTTCTACCAAGTGTGTAGCTTTGTGTGCGTCTCTCATTTGTCTTCTAAAAATCTCTGTCTTGACTCCCTCTAATGACTACATTACCAGTCCTGGCACATGTTTTGAATTGTGGTTCGTGCTGTTCAATAAACAAAATACAGACCATCTATGTCATACGTTTTTGATAGGTTAGGAAAGTGCTTAGAAGCAATCAGCTATTTGTATAGGAACCAATTTCCAAATTAAATTAAAATCAAAGTGAAGAAAAACTCTTCTGTGTGGCATTCAAATTAGGCAATAAGGAAGAATAAATTTAATATTTTCCACACTAAAACTAAATGTACTTCATTTGTATTCGTTTGTATTTGACTACATCAGTGAATCCCTAGAAAAACTTGACAGAGGGTATTTTTTTCTACAGAACGTTGTGATTTATATTGACCTGGAGTCACTGTGGGTCTTGCTAGATCACAGTTTTCTGATGTAACTGGATCTTGCAGCTTGCTTTACTGTGAAAATGTATAATATTGCACTTGGATGTAAATCCACAAAACCTGACTTAAAAAGGAAAAAAAATGGTATATTTGCACAGCAAAGTAAAATAGAATTATAAGGAAAATTTTCTGAAAATGGAAGTTATGATCAAATCAGGGAACCCCTCTGCCAGAAAGAACAGCTCCACAACATTAAATCTAAACCTGTAATAAAAAAGAGCATGGTCAAGTCTGAGAAAAGAAAAACTTACAAAGGTCACAGCACATAATAATATATTCTTTTTCAAAGACATGAGAAACCTGCCAGAGACTCTAAGGGGACAGTAGGTGTTCAAAGTGTAAAAGTGCTGGAGAAGGGTATTTGGCAAAACAGAAAAGCTTAATCCATTGCATGTAGTTCCTCTGCAGTGGTTGAGCCTGAGCAACTACAAGTTTGGCTAATGATAGAAAAGTTTTTAGAAAGAGAAATCAAAGAGCAAGTAACAACAAATTGCCAAAACTGTTTAGTATGCATGCAAGAGCTCTTAGCTGTCTCAAGAAGAAAAATGTTAAGCTTTTCTCTGTGATGCATCAGTTAGAATGGACTCTGTAACACAATAGTAAAAAGTGACAAATGGGACGAAAGTGGGGTTTTTTTTAAAAGATGCAAGTGATTCTGCAGTGAATTGCAGAACAGGTAGTCCAACTTTGTTATTTTGGAAACTACAGAATTTGTAATTGTATGGTTAAGTATGGCAAAATATTGACGAACTAACACAACTTTCAGAGAATCATAGAATTGTTTAGGTAGAAAAAGACCTTTAAGATCATCAAGTCCAACTGTTAACATAGCAATACCATGTCCACCTCTAAAACATGTCCCTAAGCTCCACATCAACATGTCTTTTAAATACCTCCAGGGATGGTGACTCAAAAACGTGCCTGGGCAGTGTGTTCCAATGCTTTACCACTCTTTCAGTAAAGAAATTTTTCCTAATATCTGATCTAAACCTCTCCTGGTGCAGCTGGAGGCCATTTCGTCTTGTCCTACTGCTTGTTACTTGGGAGAAGAGACTGACCCCCTCCTTGCTACAACCTCCTGTCAAGTAGTTGGAGTGATAAGGCCTCCTCTCAGCCTCCCTCGGTCCAGGCTAAAAACCCCCAGTTCCTAGAGCCACTCCCTATAAGGCGTGTTCTCAGGACCCTTCACCTGCTTTATTGCCCTTCTCTGGACACACTCTAGAACCTCAACATTGTTCTTGTAGTGAAAGGCTCAAAACTGAACACAGGATTTAAGCTTTGGCCTCACAAATGCCAAGTCCAGGGGAACAATCACTCCCCTGGTCCTGCTGACTACACTATTCCTGATACAGGCCAGGATGCTGTTGGCCTGCTTGGCCACCTGGGCACACTGCCGTTCAGCTGGCTGCCAGCCAACACCCTCAGCTCCTTTTTTGGTGGGCAGCTTTCCAGCCACTCTTCCCCAATGCTAAAGCATTGCATGGAGTTGTTGTGACCCAAGAGCAGGACACAGGACTTGGCCTTGTTGAACCCCATACAGTTGGTCCCTCTGTAGAGCCTTCCTACCCTCAAGTAGATGAACACTCCTGCCCAGCTCAGTGTCATCTGCAAACTTACTGAGGGTGCACTTGACCCCCTTCTCCAGATCATTAATGGAGGCATTAAACAGGATTGGCCCCAATATTGAGCCCCAGGGAACACCACTCGTGACACACTGCCAACTGGATAGCACTTCATTCAACACCAGCCTTTGGACATGACCATCTAACAAGTTTTTTACCCAGTGAAGAGTATACTGGTCCAGGCCATGAGGAGCCAGTTTCTACATGAGAACACTGTGGGAAATGGTGTCAATGGCTTTACTAAAGTCCAGGTAGACAGCATTCATAATCTTTTCCTCATCCTCTAAGTGGGTCACCTTGTCATAGAAGGAGATCAGGT
Organism: Apaloderma vittatum; assembly: GCF_000703405.1. Taxonomy (NCBI): domain Eukaryota; kingdom Metazoa; phylum Chordata; class Aves; order Trogoniformes; family Trogonidae; genus Apaloderma; species Apaloderma vittatum. The sequence goes on along the minus strand of NW_009716811.1, from coordinate 33,112 downwards.
TAGTCAAGCAGGACCTGCCTTTCATAAACCCCGACTGACTGGGCCTGATCACCTTATTGGCCTGGACATGCCACATGATGACACTCGAGATGATCTGCTCCGTAATCTACCTCGGCACCAAGGTCAGACTGACAGGTCTTTATTTCCCCAGATCCTCCTTTCAGCCCTTCTTGTAGATGGGCATCACATTTGCTAACCTCTGGTCAACTGGGACCTCCCCAGTCAGCCAGGATTGCTGGTAAATGATGGAAAAAATGGTGAGCACTTCTGCCAGCTCCCTCAGTATCTTTGGATGGATTCCATTCAGCCCCATAGACTTGTGTGTATCTAAGTGATGTAGCAGGTCGCCTAACATTTCCTCTTGTGTTGTGAGAGCTTTTTTCTACTCCCTGACCCTGTCTTCCAGCTCAGGGGTGCTGGGTGTCTGGAGAACAAATGGTTTTACTATTAAAGACTGAGGGAAATAAGGCATTAAATACCTTGGCCTTTTCCTCATCCTCGGTCACTATGTTTCCCCCTATATCCAGTAAAGGCTGGAGATTCAGCTTAGCCCTCCTTTTGTTGCTAAGGTATTTACAGAAACTCTTTTTATTTTCTTTTATGTCAGTAGCTAGACTCCTTTACCACAGGATTCTTTGAAAGAGTTATGTGTGCGGATTACAGTGATTTGATTGATATATGTGACCTAGTTCTTAAAACAGGATTCCTCAATGATTTATCTCAAAATACCCTAAGCTAGCAGGGAGAGAAGACCCTTTATAAGCAATAAGTTGAGTCTTGTGTTATTCAGAGAAGACAGATATCATGCAGGACTGCAATGAATGTGAAGGTGACACATTTGTTGTTGTTCCACCTTGTTCATGGGTAAGGGTTTCACGGTAGGCAGCGACTGGCTGATAAAATGGCAGAGGAAAATCACTGACAAAAATACAAAGCACAAAATATGAGGAAAGAAGCCTTTGTTTTATATATGGCATAGTGGTCTCCTAATCAGGTGTTGCCACTCAGGATAGAGATTTTGCAGTGATGCTGGAAAGGACACTGAATATGTCAGCTCCATACTTAGTGCTGATGAAAAAGGAAAACAAGCAGTGGGACACATGATGAAAGGACACATGAGATCTTGTGCCATGGTATGCCCACACTGTGTATAAGTGTGCAGCACTGGGTACTCAACAAGATGAACCTTTAGTCTCTCAACAAGATGAACCTATAGTCTAAGTTACGGGGTGGCCATTTATATGTTATCTATATATATATACACACTGAGTATCCATGGGCTCAACTCAGAGCCAAATCTTAAGTGTTTATTTCCTTTTGCTATGCCTGAGATTGTCGAAGGCAACAGCCTGGGGCTGGCAGTTAAGTGCATTTTTATTTCCTCATTTAACAGTAACACTTCTACCAGCTCAGAGGGTCAGCAGGACACAACTAAAAATCAATACAATTTAGTAGTTAGATTAGGAGCATTCATTATCAAAAAAGAACTGTTTTTTGAGTAGTTTACAACAGTCTTTTTATCACTACTTCAAATGATTGAAGTAGGTGAATTTACATTTGTGTGCTTATTTGCAGGTTTTGTTACAGTCATTGATCCTGCTTTTTACAGTCACATGAATGCCTTCCTATTTACCAGTGTACCTTCACAAAGACTCTAACCAGATTTATCATATCTCTAATGTTTCTGGGTTTTGTTCTTTTGTTTCTAATGCGTGCATATATATGTATATATTTAATGGGAATATCTCATTACTAGCCTGTTTTTCCCATCAGGCTCATACCAAACTTTCCTGTTTAAAATTTATATTTTTAATGTTAATTAGCTCTCAGTATACCAGCTATAAACCTTTTCTTCTATGTTGATGACCTTACAGTATATGACAAATCTATTTTTAGTCCATGAGAAAAGGCAAATATTAATAAAACCTTGTGTGGAAAAATAATTACTTCATCATTGTTCAGGTCCTCTGCAACAAATGCAGAAGTTTTTTACATCCTGACTTGAAGAAATAAATGCTTGATCTAAAGTTTATTGTAAATAATTACTTTCTTTCCAGTCAATCTTCTTCTACAGTAGCCTCTAGATAATGTCTGTAGTCCCATATTGTATTATCTTTGCATCCAATAAATCATGTTTTTCCTAAGAGAAATGTCAAGATATTGAATTTTCCAAAGTTGTGAATAAAATAAAAATTCTAAACAATTTTTCTGAAAATGGTTTTGAAATTTCTTCCATTTTATTGTTAAGCAGTAGAAAAGTTTATCATCACTTGATATCGTCTTATAGTGTGGAACATTTCCAGCATTTCTGTTTGAAAATGCTGACAAAGCCAAAGCACTCCTGAAAATGTTCTGATTTCTCCAGCAATGCTTTCTTATATGAAAATTTCTCCCTCAGATTGCTTCCAAGAATTTTTTTGGAGAATGGATTTTTTAGGGGGACAATAGGGATTACAGGAAGAATCTGGGTACTTGCATAATCTAGGAAAATTTTCTCAGATGCAGGAAGAAGTTGATCATTGGAAAGTAGTTTGTAAGTAATAGGACACTGAAGTTGGAGCTCAGTTATAAGCCTACTACTGCCAGAGATGAAGTAGAGACCTGCAGCTAAAAGGATTTTTGGTCTTCTTAGTTTTGGCTATGCACTGAGTGCCCATGGAGCAGTTATAAAGTAAACTATGAAGGGAAACATGTTTAGAAAGTGCCGTTAAAAAAAAAAAGTCTTGTAGAAACAGTGAATCCTCTTAGGCTTAGTGCTGGCTTGCAGGATTCTCTTTCTGGTGAGGAGATCATAGTCATTGTGCTTCACAAATTATCTCAGGAGGGATCTCAGTAATTCAGAAATCTCCAGAGAGCAGGGGATGCTAAATGTCATCTCTGCTGTAATATTTGGGTGTTGGGTTTGGAGTTATAGTAATTATGAGTGTGGAGGCGAATTAGAAAAACAAACGTGTTTGTTAAGAGATTAATTCAATCATCATTAGTATGAAAGCTGAAGCATTCACAAAGGCTGGAGACCAGTTCAAACTGGTTTTCATAATCCCCACCCACCTAAGTTCTACTAAAGGCACTAATTTAAAGATGTTACATCATCAAGGAAAAAAATACTCTCACTGGCTGATCAATGAACCTGAGAGCAGGACATCGTCACCTAGAAGTTCTTGTGACCTGATTAACCTTTTTCCTCTCTACAGCTGTGCCCCATTTAGGCTGACCCCCGCCCTAGGATTTCCATAATGATCTGCTGCTCTATGGAAGAAGACACCTGGGTATTCTGTGAAACTCAGTCTGGGCTTTCTCTGGTCCCCAAAGGTTGACTTTTGGTGAAAGATCTTTCTGTGACTCCTTTGGGAGACTTGTGCTCTGTGATTCTAGAACAGGCTGTACTGGAAGTTGCCCTCCAGGCTGATGGAGGGAGTAGAGACATGGTGGGCCAAGGAGGTGACCATGGTCTGTGGGTGATGTGAAGAAAGGCCTGAAAAGAATGTCAGGGCAGATATCAACATGTAAGAACAAACACTGGACAGGGTATTGTGTAGGTCGGGATACGAAAGTTTTGATCCATACTGAAATGGATCAGTTTTCTGTTAAAGCTAATAAATTTGAGATGCCTGCGTAATGGCTGATTACATGGAAAAATGGGGGTTTTTCACTTGTCTGCATGTCGATCTTGAGCAGGTTTTTTATAATTATGCAGTGTTGGCCTAAATATTCTCTCAAAATAGTTACAAGCAGTGGCCAAAACAAAGCTTAATCTACTCTGTATCTATTACAAATTGGAAATGAAACCTGTCTCCCTTCTATGTTTGTTCCCTGGTGGGCTCCTATGTTTGTACCCTCATTTTTAACTAAGTTGTTCTGTATGAACAGAAAGACTGGCAAGGAGTAATAAACAAGGTAAATTGCCTCTGTGGCTTGCAAGACCACTTTCTGTGTCCTTTCTTTGAGCATTAGCCAAAATCCATATTATGTGCTTGGACAGCTGAGCTTCTGAGTCACAAAATAATGTCATTACTGTTTACTTCAATCCACTTTGATCAGCCTTACTTGATCAGCTGTGTGATTAAAGGTAGGTACTCGATCCAGTATCACTCAGGAGTACAGAGGAGGCAATTCAGATGAGATGGTCCCAGATAGCAGGGTCAGTGGACCAAATGGGAAGGTGAAGAACTTTTTAATGAAGGCTTTCAAAATAATGTTAGTTGCTTAAGTCTTGAATTACTCATTGGGATGGTTCTCGTTAACTATATTTTTGTGTTGTATAGACACACATTTATTACAATTTTAAGTACTATAGTGCTGTTGGAACCCCATAATTAATTGATTAATTTCTTTCTTTCTTTAATGCAAGAACATTATTAGGAAAGAAGGATGGGCCAGTAGTTACACAGCATTGGGCTGGGACTCGGGAGTTTCTGCTTCCCTTCCCAGCTCAGTCACAGTCTCACTTTGTATAAACTTAGCTTCCTGTCTGCTTATAGCTGCTCACTGAGGGTGACCATACTGACTTTCCTTATGTTTAAACAGGGTGGGATTCAGGTGCCTTACCACAGGTAAACAGGATGATATTAAAAGCACAACACTGGACTGGCAGTACATAAAGAGGTTCAGGTGCTGGCGTGGTGTTTGGGTCAAACTGGAAAATGAAAAAAACTTTCTAGTAAGCACAATGATCTTATCCTTCTCTATTTTCCTATACAAGAGTCTTGTGTTGTAGGTACTGGCAACATCTATTTGCATTTTCTAATAATCAAAAAAAGTAATCCGGTAAAAGCTTTGGTTGGGGCAATGTCATGCAGAGCATGCAGATTATTAGTAATTGCAATTTATGCATGCTTGATCACCTCTTCCCATGCTGAAATGTACCTAGCTACCTAGCACTGCTTGGATACAAGTGCTAAGCATCCCAGTAAAGAAGACATTTTCTGTAAAATTAGGGCAACTTTTTATGGAGGCTTGAAACTGAGGAACATTTCCAGTGTAACTCTAAAGCTGTATGAATTTGCATCCCAAAGACCACAGATTTTCAAACTGTCAGTCACTGTTACCAAGGGAGGTGCCATGGTATCAAACTGATAAAAAATGATCCTGTCTTCATTAAATTCAGTAAAGAACTGAAGTGATGCTCAAGGCCATTGAATGTATCTTTATAGTTTCATGTCATCCTATGAGGAGGTTAGATGTGTCATTTTTGTCTGAGAGATGAGAAAACTGAAGCCCATCATACAGTGTTAGTGATGTTTCCAAGGTCAAAGCTGAGCTGCTCAATAGAGCTAGCAATCTATCCTGAATTTCCAACCCAGTGTTTCTCTCATTAGGCAGTCTATCCTGTCGTTCTACTATCCTGAACAATATTTGGGCAGTGGAAAATAATACTGGAGATCTTTATAGTCAATAAGATTGCAACATAGTTATTTTGTCAACTGTTTTTGGTATTAGAAGGAAAAGGAAATGCAATGCATATTATTTTTTTCACAAGACCTCTGCTGAAAATCATTCAGTATTGAAAGCATAGCATGACCCTTATGTACAAACTGGGCCTTTTTTCTTGACTATATACCTCATCTAGATTAGAAGAACCATAGTTCACCAGACATGCATACATCTTCAATCTAGACAATTTTCCCTGCACTCTGACTGCCTTGTCCTTTCCAAAGACTGTTAAATGACTCAAAACTTTCAGAGGCGAAGGGAGGGGAAGGCTATGACCATTTCCTTCATATTTCCACACTCAATTTCCTTCATATTGCTGCTACGTCAATATACATGTGGTCTATGCACAAAATAAAAATGCTGCATAGGGTGAAAGATTCTGTTACCAGGAAATTTACCAGACATTGGTTAATTAAGATCTTTTTAAGCATGCGTCAGAATAATTTATTCAAAACAAACTGGCAGGAAGACATTTGCAAGATGTTAGTAGATGCATGAATTATTACATGGATCAATTTCTCCTGAAAAAGTCAAAATGCGAGTTGGGTTGTGGTATAGATACTGACCTACATGAAGTACGCAGCAGTAACATAGACTTGGGTAATGCAGACTTTGTTGTGGTTTAAATTACTGGAAGGAATAAACCACATTTGTTTGGTTATTTTGGTATTCTAGACTTCTATTCCTATTGAAAATAAGTAGTGGAGAAGCAAGATGTAGTTCAGCAGATGAACAATCAGTATGAATCTGTTCAATGTGGCTTCATGACACAGTTTTGGAGTTGAACTTGTGGTCAGCAGAGAGATGGCACTGTAAATGGCTTGTGGCAGTATGTAGTACACCTGGCGGACGTGCATCTGTTCAGTTTTCAGTTTAAAGGTGGTGTAGCACCTTATTGCTGCTGCTGTAATGAAATGCTGGGGAAATGCCTTGTTGAAGTGTAGCTTAACATTAATAAAAACAAAACAGTAATTACATGGCCTCACAAATGAAAAAGAAAACAAGAGGCTTATAACCATTTTGAAATACAGTTTGTCCTTGGCCACTATGACCTGTCATTCACTTAGGCTTTGATGAGTAAAATAATCTCTATGTTTACAAACTATTACAGACAGAATTAGAAGGAACAACTAAAAAGGAAAAGGGAAAAAGAAACAAAGAGGAAAACAAAGAGCAGCATCAAGACAAGGTTTATCTATTTTCCATCTCCATGTTTACCTGTTTGTAATGGCACAATTACACATATGAGCAAACAAGTACAAAGGAAGAAGAGTCATCACAAACAGTGAAATGCATTTCATGTCACTGCTCAGTCATGGTCTTTGTTGTTAACTGGAAAAATTCAGTCATCTTGATCCGCTAGCATTTTATTTCTATTGGAAAAAGTTAATAGAAACAAGCAGTACCTTTTTTCCCCTCCAACAATTCGTATTTGTATGAGAGGGACAAGGAGAAGGAGCAGTGGGTGCGCACATTGGTGTGTGCACGTGTGGGAGTAGAGAAAACAGCTTGCTGCTGCCCGAGGCAGTAACTCAGATGCACCCAAGAAGTGAGACATATGAAGGGACCACATCAGTCACAGTAGGAAGCCCATCAGGGAAACATGTCTTATATCCTCTCAACGGCATGCAATTATAGACTGAGAAGGTACGGGCAATCAGTTCAGAGTCCATATTCAGGCTGAGGATCAGGAGGAAGGTTTGGCTCTGGTCAGACTTTGGAAGAGCGATGAGCTGCTGTGATGTGCAGCTGCATCTGTGCTTCAGCATGGCGCAGAAATTCCGACTCCTGACACTAAGAATTAGCATCTACTTCCAGGGGTTCCAGCCACAACCTCCTAGTTGCCAGCAGGGTCCTAGTGACAAAATGTTTGTGCTGAGCATCTCTGAATGGTCAGATGCAACAGGCAGAAAGCCACAGCTACTATTTAAATGGCTGAAGACTGTCAGGTCCCCTGGCTGAATTGCAGAGATGATTCTCAGAAACCCTATTTCATCAATATTTGCTCTGTTTCATCTCTTTTTTTTTGGTTGGCTTTAATTTTTTTCATGTCTGTTTAATGTTTAACAGTGGAAATTAAGCAGAAGATAATGTAGCAATATAAATAACTGTGGAGAACAGCATGGTCAGCTGATTGCAGCAGGACTTCTGACTTTGTAAGTACTGCATGTGCATTTTTAGTAGGGACTTGCAAATGATGCTTTCTGTGGTTGGTGGGATTTTCACGTTAGGTTAATTTTATTTGACTCCTTGTAACTCGGTTGTATGCAGATGTTAATACTGATCAAGAAAAAATGGAAGGGACCAGTGGGCCCTGCTCTTCTAGAGGAATATGCTTAGCCTGAAATTAGAATAAAATAACCCTTGAAGTTGTGGGCACTTAATAAGTTGTTGTTAAAGAAGAATACTGACAAAATAAGTTTTGGGCTGGAAACAGCCTTCACAGGATCTTGAAATTAGCATAATCTCACTAATGAATGAACAGCCAGGTTCAATTTATAAACCCTTTTGATGACTTAATGTATAGAACAACCGTTGAATTGCTAAGGCCAAGCTTTCTAATTAGGACTGGGGTAAGTGTAGGGGGTGGGTGGAAGGCCACAATTTCAATTTAATAATAACCCCTTTCATTCTCATAGACAAATTAATCTATGGTCTAGCATAAAATTATTTTCTGAATTTCCAATACGCATATAAAAAGTACAACCCAGATTTTAATAAAGGCTTTTTGGTTTCTTCAGCTTTGAAATGATAACAGAAAATATTTGTGGCTGAAATTTTCTAATTTCAAAATGTTGAAATCAATGTGATTAACATCTCTAAAAGGAGAAGTATGCAAGGAAAACTTGATGACAATATTCAGTGTTGTCCAGCTTCTGGTAGTAGTACTTCCTTAATATTTCTGTAGAGAGCCGTGATACTAAGAGAAGTTTTATAACTGATCTGATACAGTAAAAATTAAGAATAAAACCATGCCTAACAAAAGCTTGCTGCGCAGAACACTCGTAGTCTGTGCTTCAGAAACCCTTTAAAATTTAGTCTAACCTCTGTGTGGACACAGGAAGTGGTCATAGACATACAAAAAGTTTTCTTTATTCACTTAAGTGAGTGTGCAATATCTCAGATAATTAGAGAAAAACAGTTTATGGAATGTTAAACAGCAAGTACTTTTGAAACACCCTCTGTACTACATGGTTGCTTCATTTGTCTGCAATATGTAAGTGTTGGGGTTTTTTTGGCTGAGAGAAAGAAGAGTTCTGCTTACAAGAGATAAAAATAGTTGAATCACATTCCTATCTATCACTATACCACATCTTCTGGTTTAATGAAATTAAAATCTAGCTTTAGCACTTCTTCAGGTCACTGCAATATCAATGTGACCTTGGATGTACTCAGTGTACTCAGTTCCTAGCAAATGTGTATATTTGCTACAAAAACAAAAAAGATCATTGTACCAATAAAAAAATAAAGTACCTGGTTAATTACTAAGAGTCCTGGAACTTGGGCTGCCCTCAGGAACTCTCTATAAATCTTATTTAGATAGTAGACAGCATAATTTTTCACACCTGAGAGTGAATACAGGACTAAGAGAGCTTCACCTTGGCAGGACGTGGGAAAATGCTTTCCTGGAAAAGAAGGATGCGTACAGGTTATGTTGGCTGGAAATGTCTTCTTGTAGAAGCTGCCAGGGCAAAAAAGCTTATTTTTGTTATTGTTACATTTCTGAAGAGGATTTGTAAGAAATACCTCCCTAGAACAAAAGGGAACTTAATTCAGTGAACTAGACTTCTTCTAGCTCCTATAGGGGACAGGTGGCTCATGTGCAGTATATCATGTCAGCAGCAGGAGAACAAGCATAATGAAGAAACTTGTCATCTCCAAGGGGATTAACCGGAGGAGCTTAATCTGAGAAACCTTTGATATCCAAATGAGATCTGCACTCCTTCCTCACTGCCTCTTGGAATCAGGTCCTTCCTGCACCTCTAGAGGGAGCGACACATCCAACGCAGGTTAACCCCTGGTGATGGGCAAACCACCATTTAACAAGTTCCAAACACTTGTTGCAGCTCTCCAAAAGGAGGGTCCCTCCCTTCAAAACATGCACCTCATGTGGGTGCAGACCTACATGTCTTTATGCCCACTTGTGAGTGCCCTGGAGCCATGGCACAGGATGGTCCAGGTTTTTGCAATGACATTTACATAGATGACTTTCATCCACCACTTATCAGCTGTGGCTGATTACCAGCCATGGAAGTTAACCATGAAGTAAATAGAGATGTGAATTTAAGAAGCGCCAGATAATTCATGATAGCCACCTGCCTGTGTGCTGCTGGCCTGATGAAACTGAGGGAGTTTATTCCACTTCCAGTGAGAAGTGAGCTGCTCACGTTTACCAAACTGCATTAGGGCACATACTGTGGAGTATTTAACGTCTTTGAAATCCACGACTTGTCTTATCTCATGGTAACTTGTTTGTTTAGATGTACTATAGGACACAATGATCCAGGAATGATAATGTCATTTTTAATAGACATTATCAGGGACTTTGGGTTTACACTTTCATTGCCAGTGAAGAAAACAACGGCCTTTTCAGGGTAGTTACAATGGAATATTATGGTTTTGTTATACTTGGCATTTTAATTTATAAATTGGTTGAATTTATTGACATTTGGCATTGTGTCTCTGAGCACTTTAAATATGCTATGTATATTAGATCTTTATAGTTTCATTATATGATATTTATGTTACCAAACTATTCATTATTTATTACTACCAAGCTCATCATTACCACCTGCTCATCTAATGACTGTTTATTTTGTGACAGAATAATTTTAAAAGAAGATGAAGTATCTCCTGTGCCTGTGTTTACTCTTTGCTCTTCTTTGTGCTGTAACCCATTGTCACCATGGAGACATTTGCCATGAAGTCCATAATACTGATCTGCGTGACGGAAGAGGAAATTTATTAACACATAACTGTGACAAGCAAGGCTCTAACTATGCAGATTTTGTATTCAGATTTTACAAGCAAGCTATCTCAAAAGACGCTGATAAAAATGTTTTCTTTTCTCCCATAAGCATCTCCACTGCTTTTGCTGTGCTGGCTGTTGGTGCTAAATCAACAACCCTGTCTCAGATTTTTGAAGGACTGGGCTTTGACAATCTGACTGACACTCACATACATGATATACATGAAAGTTTTCATAAAGTTTTAGCAGTACTGAACTGTACTGATGGTAACATCACATTAAATATAGGGAATGCTCTTTTTACAGCTACTGGATATGAACCACAGGAGACATTTTTACAAAATACTAAACAATTTTATGATGCAGATTTTTTTTCTATCAATCTCCATGAACAAGAAGACTCTAAGAACCAAATTAATAAATATGTAGAGGAGAAAACCAAGGGGAAAATCCCTGAATTAATTGGTCATCTTGATCCAAGCACTGTATTGGTTCTTGTTAACTACATTTATTTTAAAGGTAAGATGTACATGATTTTGATGCAAAACAAAAATTGTAGGGAACTCTTGATGATTTCTTAGCAGAGTGACTATTTAGCAAAGAGCTACACTGTGCAGGACCTCCAAAGTAAGGATTAGATCTGGCCAAAAGCAGGCTAGCTGATTGCTGAGAAATATTGATTGCTTGGTTTTGGCCCAGTTTGCCCAAAAGCTCAGGACAGAGAAGTCCCACTCCAGTGGACTGCCTCATTGATCTGAGGGCATAACGACTAAGGACGTTTTCAAGGTCTCTATGCTGTCTCTATGTGCCAGTCAAACTTAGCAGACTCTGACATCCTTGCACTTCCAGGGTCCTCAGAATTATCATAGAACTACTAGGTATGCTTTGTCAAAGCTTGGGACATAAGATTTTGTGAGCCTGTGCTTCTGAAGCCCTGCTTGAATGTTAGGATTCTTTATTCTGCTGTTGAATTTCTTGCCACGCTGAGTGCAATCAGCTTGCATCAGGTATCACCTAACAGGTCCCGTGGCTGAATGTTTGAGTGGTTGACTTAAATGACATAAAAGGCACAAGAGACAGGAACATATGGCCAAAATAGAAACAGGTCTTCATCAACATTTTGTTGGTTTTCAGCAAGACAGGACTTACCCTAACTATGCTGAACTTACTGCAGAACTAAAACAGTTTATTGTGTCTTATGCAGGAGGTTGAAGTGATTTACTGATCATCTACTCCCATAAATCACCCTTCAGCATCCTAAAATTTAAGCTGGTCTGATTTACATCAGCCAGTTTTTATGATCTTCATATGTTTGACTGCAACATCTTCTCTTTTCCCCCATTAGCTCCCTGGGAAACATCTTTCAATCCTTCGCACACCTATGAGGATGATTTTTTTGTGAACACAAATGTATCTGTTAGAGTCAACATGATGCAACGCGACAGTGGCTATGAGAGTTACTATGACCAGGATCTCTCTTGCAAGGTTGTAGAGCTGCCTTACCAGGGCACTGCACGAGCACTGCTAATTCTGCCTGATGACGGGAAGATGAAACAAGTGGAAGATGCTTTCTCCAAGGAAACTCTTTGTAAATGGAATAACAGGCTTGCAACCAGGTAACTCTAGGTAGATATATTACTTTACTTGAGGACACATCATCATTTTTAAGAGAAAGCATTGATTTCAGATCACCACCTCCTCCTGGGTATAATGTCCTGTTTTCATAAAGTGGGGTTTTAAGCAGTTCCCAAGATGAGTCAGAGCAGAGTGTATTCGATAACCAACTGCAGTCTCTCTGATCTGTCAGAAGGAGACACAGTATTGAAACAACTGCCTAAAGACTTGCTTGGCTGCCTTTTGGCTGTCATTCCTCTTCTTTTATGATACTAACATAATTCATTTTTTTCATTGTGTCTTAGATTTTCCCTCCTTTCCCCTTCTTTTAGCCTTTACACAGCTGGTCTGCTTACCCTCTGTAGGCCTCTAAGCCACAGAACTCTTGCTAGCTGTGTCTGTGGCACAGGGATGAAAGAGTGGCAATGGTTTCTTTTTTTCCAAAACCAAAGAGAGAGTACAGGTACAAGAAGATGTCACATCACTCTCTCTATGCTAAAATTGCTCAGGCTATACAAATGTTACTACCAAACAAATTAGCAACCAAAAGAATGCTTTCAAGTGTCACTGAATTGCACCTTGTCCAGGCTGCTGGCTGAAGCAAGGCTGAGATTCTTCACTGCTTGTTCGCTTTATTCGTTCAACAGGAGATTACATCTGCGTTTACCAAAGATTTCTATTAGTGAGTCCTACGATGTTAAAGACCTGTTCCAGGAACTGGGCATTACGGAAGTATTCTCTAGTGATGCTGATCTGTCTGGAATTACTGGCAGCCATAATCTTCAGGTTTCAGAGGTAAGTGAACAGGCAGAGGTGGTGATAGGGCAATGACTGGTTGGTCTGATCAATTATATCGGATTTTTTTTAAGATTTGCTTTCCTTCCTTGTCCTAGTGACCTTATATAAGTAAAACTCACAAGGACATGCAGCGGCTTGATCAGTAATTTTGCTTTTCTCTGCTGTCCCACCTTTGTATTATTTTAATATTGTTATTAAAAGGCTGGATATTAAGGACATGGAAAAGTTAGACAGGATTTTAAATGATTTTCCAGCACTGGAATATGACTGTTTACATGAGATTTTTGTCAAATAAATTATAAATGAGGAGCATATAATGATATTTATGTTGATTAGTAATTCATTCTGAATGTTCTAAAGTTTCCAGGAAAATTCCAGTAGAAATTCATCATGTCAGTTTAAGGTATGATTTTATGTGACAAAGATGCCAAATACTGCCCCTGTGTTAGCATTTAAATAGCAGTCTTCCATTAACCTTGGAATAACAAAATGCTGCAAGGGTAAGTCCAAACCATCTAAGAAAATAAACTAGATGGTGTGTTACTACCCCTCTCCACTCAGCGCTGGTGAGGCTGCATTTACTCTGTGTCTATTTGTATTTTTGGCCCTTCCCATTCAGTCTTGACAGGGAAAAGACCCATGTTGAAGGCTGTTGGAGATTTACCATGCAATAAAATTTGATCCACTGGATTTTGTCACTCCTTTCTTCTCTTAAATATCATTTAAGAAAAGTATTTATCTTCACCTCCTACCTCCTGTCCCATATATAAACCACTTCATTTGCTCCTTTTCTCTGCAGGCAATTCACAAAGCCCTACTGGAAGTTGATGAGGCTGGAGC
>NW_009716811.1:6634-19427 GCF_000703405.1 Apaloderma vittatum | reverse complement strand
GAAATTGAGTGGGGGGGGGGCGGGGGGTGGGGGAGCCACAGCCATAATGCTTACCAGAGGGTCCCGTTCTGAAACCATCGAATTCAACAGGCCCTTCATTATCTTGATTTACGATAAAAAAACTAGCACTGTACTTTTCATGGGGAAGATTGTCAATCCTACTGAGAAGTAATTGCAGAGTTGGTCGGCATACTAGTATTCTGCAAGGATGATAACAGTTTCAGTGTTCACACATGTGGGCTAGCTAGTGTTACTAACTGCTCTCTGAGTGTGGGAAATTTAAAAGTAAACGAGGAATTTTCTTATCAGATTAAAAAGCAAAAAAAAATTTTTTAAAAAACCCCAACACTTGACAATTGTGGAATGTAACATTTTCCCCAGTTGAGTAATTCAAATTATTAATATATTTTCCAAATTTCCTTGGAAGACAGTTGTGGGGTTTTTTTTAACCTGCTGTTATTTTTACAAGCAAATTCTCTCTAGTAAGTGGTTTTGTCCAGACTGCTTTCAGTTCTGGGTTCCTCAGCAAAAGATTTATCCCAACACATAACAAGTTCCTTGCAATTTTATAACAGCTTCTCCAGGACTTGCTGATGACCAGTATCCACCTGAGCTGGTTCCTATAGAGTCCTTTCTTCCTTGCTGTCTAGACCATTGCTCACTCTCAACCAACTTGTTCTTTCTCACATGTTCCAACTCTTTGGCCAGGGCATCTTAAAAAAACATTGACAAAAAAGAGAAAATCCCTGGGACAATAAATTCATTCTGCTGCAGCACTTACTGTAAGTGTCTTTTTGAAATTCTCAGGGTCAGCAAAAAATTTGAGAGATAATGACATTAAGCATAAACTGTCAAAGAATTGTTGTGCGACAATGTGATCCTTGAATTATTGTGATGGCTGACTAATAATAAAAATAAACATTGTAATTTAAATCCACTACTTAAGGACTCCAGTCTCTTGCTATCATCCTATAGATCTTTTCAAATCAAATGCTTTCAGTCACCTATCAACACAGCAGGGTGTACCTGTAAAATCTGTTTTAAAGGCTGTTGAATGAATTGAACTTTTTTTCATATGGAGATGGCAATTCTTTGCATTCTCTCCTTAGGTGCCTGCTTGGGTAAAAGCTGTTTTCAGGATACATATAAACACTCTATTGCTGTGGTGCCAATGACCCACTCTTACTTCATAGGAGCCCTGGGGCGCAGTGCTCAGCCTTGCCAAACTCTATAGCAAACCTTTCACCATGCAGCTCATTTTTACAGTGGTCCTGGCAATGTGCTGTGAGCACTGCCAAGGTGACGCAAGCTCCAAATCATCAAGCTCTGATCTCTCTCTGGGTTCACTCTGCACAGAGGCATTTTATTGAGACCCATCAGTGCTTGTAGCATGGGTTTGATGTATGGGGGGGGAGGTTTCTGACTTTGGGACCTGAAGAATGCTGCCTTGTATGAGTCCCTTTAATCCAAGCAGCAAGAACTCAGTGGAAGCCCTGAGCTATTGTTTCTGCTGGGGAAAGATACCATCATTCAGTGGACCAAGAGATACTGTGTCTCTGTGCGAAACAGTAGATTTGATGGAGTTGAGATGAACGATAACTTGCTGTGGTGTGGGGTAGCTTGCCCTGCAGTGACTGTACAAACTCAGCAAGAGCTGCGAGCAGCTTTAGCAAGATCCCACCCTGATAAATCTGTGCACCAGTACTGATTAGAAGGTAGGATGGTGAGAGTTTTATCAGAGTGGGGTGGCAGAAAAACAGGTTCTCAGCCCATCTGGGGAATTAAAGGCCTTGATGCCACAGAAGGTTACAGAGCAGATCATCTTGAGTGTGATCACACAGCATGTCCAGGACAACCAGTAACCAGACCCAGTCAGCATGAGTATATGACTGATCTCTTTCTACGACAAGATGACCTAGCTTAGTGGATGAGGAAAAGACTATGGATGCTGTCTACCTGGACTTTGATAACACTGTTGACACCATTTCTCACAGCGTTCTCGTGGAGAAACTGGCTCCTCATGGAGAAACTGGCTCCTCATGGCTTGGACCAGTGTACTCTTCGCTGGGTAAAAATCTTGCTAGACAGCCAGGTCCAAAGAGTGGTGGTGGTGAATGAAATGCAATCAAGCTGGCAGCAGGCCACAAGTGGTGTTTCCCAGTGCTCAATATAGGGGCCAGTCCTGTTTATTATCTTCTTCAATGATCTGGAGAAGGGGGTCAAGTGCACCCTCAGTAAGTTTGCAGATGACACTGCGCTGGGCAGGAGTGTTCATCTACTTGAGGGTAGGAAGGCTCTACAGAGGGACCTGGACAGGCTATATCAATGGGCTGAGGCCAACTTTATGAGGTTCAACAAGGCCAAATCCAGGGTCCTGCACTTGGGTCACAAGAACCCCATGCAATGCTTTAGCATTGGGGAAGAGTGGCTGGAAAGCTGCCCAGCAAAAAAGGACCTGGGGGTACTGGTCAACAGCCAGCTTAATATGAGCCAGCAGTGTGCCCAGGTGGCCAAGAAGACCAATAGCATCCTGGCCTGTATCAGGAATAGTGTAGTCAGCAGGACCAGGGAAGTGATTGCCTACCTGTACCCAGCACTTGTGAGGCCACAGCTTGAATCAAGACACTGAGGTGTTGGAGCATGTCCAGAGAAGGGCAAAAAAGCTATTGAAGGCTCTGGAGAACAAGTCTCATGACAAACGGCTGAGGGAACTGGGGTTGTTTAACCTGGATAAAAAGAGGCTGAAGGGAGACCTTATTACTCTCCACTGCTACCTGAAAAGAGGTAGGTGTCAGTCTCTTCTCCCTAGTAACAAGTGATAGGACAAGAGGAAATGGCCTCCAGCTGCACCAGGGGAGGTTTAGATCAGATATTAGGAAAAAAATTCTTCACTAAAAAGATTATCAAGCATTGGAGCAGGCTGCACAGAGAAGTGGTTGAGTCACTAAGTCTGGAGGTGTTTAAAAGACATGTGGATGTGGTGCTTAGGGACATGGTTTAGAGGTGGATTTGGCACTGCTAGGTTAGCAGTTGGACTTAATGATCTTAAAGACCTTCTCCTACCTAAATGATTCTATGATTCTATGACATGAGTCCAGGCAGCTTTCACAGAATCACAGAATGTTCGGGGTTGGAAGGGACCTCAAAAGATCATCTAGTCCAGTCCCCCTGCCAGAGCAGGATCACGTACAGTAGGTCACACAGGAACACGTCCAGGCGGGTTTTGAATGTCTCCAGAGAAGGAGACTCCACAACCTCCCTGGGCAGCCTGTGCCAGGGCTCTGTCACCCTCACAGTGAAAAAGTTGTTCCTAATATTTCTGTGGAACCTCCTATGTTCCAGCTTGTACCCATTGCCCCTTGTCCTGTCATTGGACGTGGCTGAAAAGAGCCTGGCTCCGTACTCCTGACACTCCAGCTTTTGGAAGTAGAAAAACACCTTATGGCAGTGTTACTCTCTCACCCAGCCTTCAAGTCTTGTCTCCAAAGCACTATGTTTTCCCAGCAGAAAGGAATGCAAAAGAAACATGAACATTTTTAAGTGTAAATGTTTCATTGAAAACCTCTAAATAGTCACTGCAGTGGGAGCTAGGATGAGTGCAAATTCCAAGAGGAAAAGGAAGATAACTACCATGGGCTATATACCCATCCACCCAACATTCCCTGTTGGGTTGTGCACCTCTGCACTTACCCACATGTGGCTGCTTTAATTAGATTTAACCTGAGGACACGTATGATATCATCCATTCCCTGTAAATTGTTAACCAGCTAAGACTGGTCTGGAAATATCCTCTACTAAGTTCCTAGTCTCAGGTATAACAGAGAATTCATTTTTAAATAACTTTGTAACTGTGCTTTCCTTAAACAGTTTTCAAGACAACTATAATTCATTCATTTCATGTAGATGTCCTTGAGTATGACTAATATCCTGGTTACATGAACTCTGCTTAGCATTGATATTGCTGGCTTCTTGCAAAAGAGAATTCCCATGATGAAATAGCTTTTCAGTTCAATCCTACCCCTAGAGATGAATTTATTACAAGTGCATTAGCCTGATTTACACAAATAAGTCTTTCTTTCTCTTGGTTTTGATTGCATTGATTTTATTTTCCATAAACCATCTGGAAACAAAATACTTATGATTTATTACATTAGTAAAGAAGAGGGTATCCTTTATGGTTGGAAAACTTCTGTTAACAGCAATGTGATGCTCATATGGAAGGTCTGAAAGAGACTTATTCAAATACCTTATTAAGGAAAAATTGTTAGGTTGTTTACTACATCTTATGTAGGAAACAGACCACATGGAAAATGCTCTGCTGAAAGAAAATGTTTGAAAGGAAAAAACAATATAGAATAAGATAATTCTCTAAGTGTTGTAGTCATCATAAGAACTTTTGTTGCAACCAGGAAAGAATCTCAGAGCAACAGAAAACATCTTTGCACAGAGGAGATAAAAGATGTCATGAAAAGTGGGCCCTGAAACACATATGAATGCAAAAGAGAGAAACTGCCTAGACTTCATCTAGGTATGCTGCTCATACAGATTCTTTAGCTATCCAAAAAAGCCACACCATATCTCACATACTCAAGGGACAGATAATGGAATCTACAACTTGCAATTATTTTTTGTTCTTGTTTCATTTATCATTCAGGTGGGAGCTCTATCCCTCTGTGTCAAAGTTTAAGTCTGTGCTGGCCACTAAGCTCCAAGGTACTCTGTAATTCCACCTCCCAGCACAGGATAATAAGGGAACCAGAAAGAGAAATTTTGAGGTTGAAAAAACCCTGAATCAGTTTAATAAAAAACAGAGAATAAAACT
This sequence comes from Apaloderma vittatum, assembly GCF_000703405.1. NCBI lineage: Eukaryota > Metazoa > Chordata > Aves > Trogoniformes > Trogonidae > Apaloderma > Apaloderma vittatum. Next base: position 14,605 of record NW_009716811.1, on the reverse strand, counting down.
AACAATAGCAATGAAGATATCAAACTATATACTGATACTATACAAGCATGCAAATATGCTCAAAGATACATGAGAACATCTTCAATACCAGACTCACGTATTCCGGATGACAACAAGGTCCCAAGCAGAAAAAAAAGTCCCAGGTTAGACTTGGCAGCATGCAGGAGCAGCCAAATCCAGAGTCCTGATGATAAATCCACCAAAAAAACCCAGAAAAAGACTTGTGCCACTCCCAGTCAGAGAGTCAGGGGAAAAACAACCTGTCTTATTGAACAGCACTCCTTTGTAGTGTGAAAACAGGAGACTGGAACACCAACAGCACAGGAAGAGATGACAAGCAGCCAACAGCAAGCAAAGCAGCAAAACAACCCAGTAAACATTAAAAGCCCCAGGGGGCTTCTTAGGATCCCTTATATACTGAGCACATGGGAAGGAACACTGTGATTGGTCCATTTGGGTCACCTGACCCACCCTCACCTCCCCATAGACACAGCTGCCCCTCTTCCCACATTGTGATTGCTCCATGGTTCAAGCAGCCTCAGAACTCCTTTATCCTGGGGTTCTTAAACCAGGACACTCTGGTAAAACTAATGGGTGAAATTTGGAGATATTTTGGGCCTCAGTTGCCCCAGCCAGAGATTACCACCTTGTACCCACACTTCTCATTGTGCTGTGTGTCATAGCCTTGATGTGTCTAAGAGGCACCAAATAGAGGCAAATATGCTCCAGCATTTCTAGCCACTTGTAGGTTGGCAGAGTAGGAAAGATGGTGCAACAATTATGACAGAAAGGCTGTTCAGGTACAGCCTAAATACCATTTTATCCTATGGAGGCATGTTAATGTAAGCCATTGATGGAAATCAGATTGTGCTGACCTTCCAGAATGTGAGCTGCAGAGGTTAAAGGCAACCACACAGTCTCTTCTTCTGCCACCACTGAAACAGGGAAGAGAATTGCTGTATTAAGCCATCTTAATGATTTGTCAGAATGCTCAACATTCCAAAAGCCTGCAGTCTAAAAGAATTGTTTAAAGAAAAGGGATATGAGCAATAAAATCATATAATAAATTTCATTTTATTGAATATATTCATTCAGCTAGTTGATCTGCCTTCTGCTTCTTCACTGTGTCCAGCAATATTAATCACTAAATAATAATAAATTATAATACTTTGCAAAGCTTATCCCTAATACTTTCTATCTGGCTTTGGGAGCAAAAAAAATCAAGTATAATCCCAAAATATCTACATAAGGGATTTTCTTAGTGCTTGTTTAAGGCCATGCCTGCAACAGAAAGATAAGTATTGTAAGGCATCAATTTTAATTTAAATAGTAATGGCAAGAGGCTTCTTTGTGTAGACAACTTCTTTCTAAAGTAAGAGCTTTATTCCCTGGTGAACTTTCTATTGTAAATGTTATTTGCATAAGAAGAGTTTCTTTACACCAAGAGAGAAAGGTCTGTAGGGCAAATTCTGCTAGTAAAATAATACCAAAAAATCAATCGTACAATCATAGAATCATTAAGGTTGGAAAAGACCTCTAAGATCATCTAGTCCAACCATCTACCCAACACTACTACAAGCACTAAACCATGTCCCGAAGTGCCAGATTTATACATTTGCTGAACACTTTCAGGGATGGCAACTCCACCACTTCCCCGGGCAGCCTGTTCCAAAGCTTCACCACTCTCTCAGTAAAATTTTTTTCCTTATATCTAATCTAAACCTTTCCTGGTGCAACTTGAGACCATTTCCTCTTGTCCTATTGTTAGTAACTTGGAAGCAGAGACCAACACCCACCTCACCTGCAACCTCCTTTCAGGTAGTTGTACCCATTTCAGTACACCAGTTATGAGTAGTAAGATCCTTGCAAGAAGCCAAGCTTTTAGTGTGATTCTGCTACATTGCTTTCTGTAGGTAGAACTCTAAGTATGGAGCCTTGACTTCCGGGGATTACAGGAAGAGGAGTCCTGTGCCACCATCTTCTGGTAAAATCAAGAAATGGACAGGACAAATTCTGTCTTACTTTGAAGCCAGAAAGAACATTAGCTTTCAGGCCTGATGTTACTCTGTCAGTGGGGATTCTGATTTTCTTGCTAAATTTTAGCTGCAGGATTGGTAAAATGTCCTACTTGAACTGACTGCTGTCCCTTGGGATTAAGGTCGTGGTGTTAGGATAGGTAGTGCATATACAGATGAGCTCAGTAATGGGGAAGGAGGCAAAACTAAACAGCAAAAATCATTGGGAAAAGAAAAAGAGCAAATCAGATAGGAATACTGTGCCACTGCCTAAATCTCTGGATCATCCACAGGTGGATTAGAAAATGTAATTATGGTCCTGTAATAACAGAAAGGATAAATGAGAACTGGAAAATCTTTAGAAAAAGGTGGTAAAGTTAGTTGAAAGTCTGGAACATCTCCTGTTTGAGGTGACACATCTTCGGCCTGGAAAAGAGAAAGCTGAGAGAGCAAAAGAAGGCAAAAAGTATTTGTGGCACAAATTGGGTGAATGAAGACAAAGTTCACCATGACCATACTTAATACCAGAGCTACAGACCATCGTACAAAGCATGTAGGAACCAGGTTCAAAGCCAATAAAAAGAGGTGGTTCTGCACACAGCAGACATTGTACACAGTGGCACATTGCAGGGTGATCCTGTGAGTCCAGAGGTGTACCAGCCCAGGACTTGTACCTTGTACTTGTACACATTTTTTAAAAGGCATGTCTTCGTTTACAGTGCAGCCTATAAACCATAAGCTTCCTGGGTAGATACTCAATATTTTGTTTTTCCATTTCATGTTATGTCTGTTGTATTTTTAACACGAGTAACCACTGCTAAGGAACCCTTCTTCTTTGGAGCCCAGATCACTGGTGGAGTGAGGAAGTGCAGGGTATCTGGTTGGGAATGGGAATTTACAAGAGACAGTAAGGGGATTCCTCCACCCTATGTGAATCTTTCCATGGGGTGTAAATGCTATTTTTGACACAGGGAAAAACTGATTCAATTTCATGTTTAAAAAGCTGTGAGGATCATTGAAAGTAAAGGAATTTGTACTTGTTCCTCGTGCATCTCCTCCTCATGGAATCACAGAATGTCAGGGGTTGGAAGGGACCTCAAAAGATCATCTAGTCCAGCCCCCCTGCCAGAGCAGGATCCCCTACAGTAGGTCACATAGGAACGTGTCCAGGTGGGTTTTGAACGTCTCCAGAGAAGGAGACTCCACAACCTCCCTGGGTAGCCTGTTCCAGGGCTCTGTCACCCTCAAAGTGAAAAAGTTATTCCTAATGTTTTTGTGGAACCTCCTACGCTCCAGCTTGTGCTCATTGTCCCTTGACCTGTCACTGGAACTCACTGAGAAGAGCCTGGCTCCACCCTCCTGACACACCCTTTACATATCTACAAACATTAGTAAGGACACCCCTCAGTGTCCTCTAGGATTAAGAGACCCAGCTCCTTCAGCCTTTTCTCATAAGGGAGATGTTCCACTCCCTTCATCATCTTTGTGGCTCTGCGCTGGGCTCTCTCAAGCAGTTCCCTGTCTCTCTTGAGCTGAGGACGCAATATTCCAGATGTGGCCTCACCAGGGCAGAGTAGAGGGGCAGGAGGACCTCTCTCGACCTACCAGCCACCCCCCTTCTAACACCCCCAGGATGCCATTGGCCTTCTTGGCAATGAGGACACATTGCTGGCTCATGGGCATCCTGCTGTCCACCAGGACACCCAGGTCCCTTTCCCCTACACTGCTCTCCAACAGGTCAGTCCTCAACCTATACTGGTACATGGGGCTGTTCTTTCCTGGGTGAAAGACTCTGCGCTTGTGCTTGTTGTATTTCATAAAATTTCTCGCCGCCCAACTCTCCAGCCTGTCTTGCTGGAGAGTTGCCTGTTCTTAACCAGCCTCCATAATATTGTAGTTTACTGGGAAATTAGAGTCAGGCTTAACAGAGACGTAGGACATTTAAAAACCATTATGCTACTCTACCCATCATAATACTTCAAGATCAGGAAAAGACAGGAGTTTCTGCCTCACCGCAGCTTACTTGAATGAGTTTATATCTATCTAAAAATAAAATAATAAACTACTGATAACTAATGGTGTACTCTATTCTGATGACAGATTCTCTGAATGAATTAATGTCTCTCAGCCTGGGTACTTAAAACTTAATTTATTTCATTACATTACTTTCAACACACTATTTTTTTTCCTTTCATTTACAGTTGACAGTGATTTTCAGTTTCTTTAACAGAACCTTGGTAAATAAGCAAAATATTTTCACATCACTTCATATCTGGATAGAAAAAAATCTCACTTTTACTAACTTTTAGCAAAAATCGGTTTAAAACAATTGCATACAAGATCTAGTAAATGTGCAATTCTTCCAAGCTCTTAAAAAGTATTTTGAAGCTATTGTTACATTATTGAAACATCACAATTAGCGATAGCATTTCTTCACCTTTTTCATTTCAGATAATAATGCATTAACTATTGCCACAAGTTCTGATTTATCAGATAATAATTATCTCTAGTGTAACTACTCACACACTACTCATATGACTAGAATTAATAACACTTGCATATCTTGTGTAATCTGGTATCACATTCAAAAATAATTCATAGTGTTTTTATTTTTTCTTCTACTTGAATTGTTCTTGGAAGGAAACCCTTTTCATATGTCACAGGCTGGTCTTGCATTCTTAGATTAACACAATGTACTAGCTGATCTTTTTTTAATATTATGAATATGTATAGGTGTGTGTTTTACACATATAACCAGGTAGATGAAAACATACGTAATTATTCACACACAATTATCTACACATCCCACAAAAGTAGTTTTTATATTTCACTCAATTTTTAAGCAGATGATCTTCAGAAGGAAGACTGGGAATTGTCTTTCCCTTACTTTCTCATCAGCCTCTTGCAGCCTGAGGGTGAGACATTCCTCCACCAGATCTGAGTCTGATTATCTCAAGTAGAATCATTTTTGAGACTTGAGGGTTTTGTATCCAGCTCAAGTGATTAAGTGCTCCAGTCACCAGGCTAGTAAGAAAAAATTAGTAATTCTGAGTTCAAGAACAAAAAGGCATGCCCTGCCCTGCTTTGCTGCCTGACTATGCAGCAGTAGGAGACAACCATGGGACAAGAGCCTTGGTTTGAGATCGAGGGGAAGAAGGTGCAGCTCCCTTTCCAGTATTGCCTTCAGACTTCTAAATTCAGCTCCCCACCCACCAGTGTGCTCCCATTCAGAGGTGCTGAACACCTCATGTGGGGCATTTTGACACCTGACATAACTTGCTGCTCCTGCTCAGAAGCCAGAAGCTTGGGACCATGCAGAGGGGGACACATATGTTGACCTAGTCACTGCTCTTTGCTATGTATTATCATAGTTGTCTCTCCTGGCACAGGCTTTCACTCATACTAATGCTCTTTTCTGAGAAGATGGCGGAATTCTTCATCAATAAAATAAATAATAAACAAGCTGATCTCTGTTAATGAAAATTTAATATTATTGGTATGAATTTCCAGAGCTTGGTGAACTGGATATACTCAAGTTCCTATATTCCATCTTGTCGATTTTTTTATAGGCCGACTACATTTTAACAGTTTATAATCTACTTGTAGTTACTGGTCAATGGTTCACAATAACTTATGGATCATAGATATTACTCTTACTTCAAAATCTGATGGTTCCCATCAATCTCTTGGGGTGTTGTGGCAATCAACAGGATGCAGACTGCATATTTCACATCTACATTATGGGAATTACACCATAACTGCTAAGCGGAATGACAAAACCATCCCATTCAATGGAGAGGAGTCACAGAGATCTGTTAAAAAAATAATTTCCTGCCTTAGATTGTCCTTGAGAGATCTGTCCATGTTCTTTAGCACTGGCTGAAAGGTGAAATGGCAGCCTGTCTTGTGTGCTGCTGGGGTCTATTTCAGTTGAATATGATAGAGAAGACTAACCTGAGGAAACAAGACATTCATTGACCACGTCTCTCTTTTTGCAGCCAGCTTCTGGAACTGTCCAATGTAAGCGTTGTTTCTTAGCAATGGTGGTTTTGGTGTGTATTTTCTGAAAACAAAAGGAAAACTCTTCACCAAATAGTCACAGGTGATGCCCAACAGCCACGAGATGCATTGACTGGAAATGTCTCACATGAGTGGTAATGTCACATGTTAAATAAACCAATCACATACAGTCTGTTCCCCTTAGGAAAAGCCCCAAAACCATTAAACACGGTGTCAAAGGTTGTGACCGAGGTATACAGTATAGAGTATTTTCTAAATCCAAACCCTATTATGAAATCCTGACAGAAGTTACGACTCTGTCCGTGTCCCTGTCCCATTTAGCGGTCCCCCAGCACCAAGGAAAGGGAATGAACTGGCAGGGAGGCCATGCTCCCTGACAGGCTGTGCTGGCAGCTTCATCTCCAAAAGCCAGATGCGGGCAAGGAGCGGTCTCTACGTGAAGTCATAGAGGTTGGCTCCAGCCATGAAGGGTACAGCTATGGGTCTCCTGCCAGGCACCTACAGCAGCAGGCTTCTTGTGTCAACTCGCAAGCATAGAAGCAGCAGGAGATATAGTCCCTGCTCTGCTCACTTTCCTCTGCAGCCCCACCACCCAGCACTGTTAGCTTGTATCTGGGTTGGACAAACTGTTCAGAATATCTAGCTTCATTATTACTTGCTGTGCTTCCTCATTGGCAATTTTTATTTGAATTAATTAATCATTAACGGGAGTGTGGTGCTTAATCATGTTCAATGGTACTGAAGAGAAGAAGAGCAGACAAGACCAGATGGACACAGAAAGGTCCTTCTTGTGGCACTGTAAGTATTCTTTGAGTTTTTCTTTGAATCATTTGGATGTTTTACTTTGGGGGGTTATATTGTTGCCTGAGAAGAGCACGTTTTCACGTATAAAAAAAAGGATACACCTGTTATGCTAAAAATCAAAACACATCATAAACCAGCAAGAACTGGCTGCTAGTGAAGAAGATACTTCTCATAGTTAAATAAAATTCTGGTTTGGAAGCAATAGAGATGCCTATAGACTTCGCTACTATAATGATTCAACATTTTATCTTTGAAAAAACTGTAAAAGTATTTTGTAATTTTTGTCCTAGACAGTATGATCTGTGTTTATATCACATTTGTGTTTTAACACAGTTTTAATTCTCTAGCTGATGAATGGAGGAAAACTAACAAGGCTGCAGTAGCCATCCTGAAGTACTGAGAACAAAAACTACTTCCACCAGTAAATCTGGGGAAAAGGTCAAAAACTTCCACTTATTTGCAAATTTTAAAAAATTCATTCCATCTCTATTTTTTAGATGTTATTATGATGAAAGTGTTCTTTTTTAAGAGAGTATCTGGTTATAAAAATAGTGTGTCAGGAGGTGTATTCTTTCTGGGGATCACTGGCACGCATCAGGAATGTGAAGGGTGGGATTTTGGAGAACAAGTGTATTCTGAGAACCTCCTTTTACTTGGCTGGAGCATGCAGCATGAATAAATTAATTTCTATGATATGTTTGGTAGATATATCTATTTTCCAGAAACAGCTAAAAGGAAAATGAAGCCTACCTTCTCACTGTGTTTATTGCTGGCTGGTTTGCATACTGTTGCCCAGTGTTATCAGCATTCTCACTACTGCAACAAGCAGGATGATCCTAAAGAGACGGATGACCCAGGACACAGTTCTCATGGGGAAGGTGTTTATCCAGTTAAGAACAAAACATTTCTCAAATTAGCTCCCAGCAATGCCAACTTTGCATTTGCACTTTACAAGCTTGTTGCTTCTGAAGCAACCAACCAAAATATTTTTTTTTCACCCATAAGCATCTCCACTTCCTTTGCAATGCTGGCACTTGGTGCCAAGGAAACAACACTGACGCAGATTCTGGAAGGGCTTGCCTTTAACCTGAAAAAGACTCAGGAGCAGGAAATACATGAAGGTTTTTGCCAG
>NW_009716811.1:0-6603 GCF_000703405.1 Apaloderma vittatum | reverse complement strand
GCTGAACCGTTCAGACAGCGAGCTCCAGCTGAGCCTGGGCAATGCCCTTTTTATAGGAGAAACGCTAAAACCACTACAGAAGTTCTTGGATGATGTCAGAAGTTTTTATGAATCTGAAGTCTTTTCTACTGACTTTAACAACTCCTCTGGTGCCGAGAATCAGATCAACAGTTATATTGAGGAAAAGACAAATGGGAAAATTGTTAAACTAGTGGAAAATCTCGATCCTCTCACTGCAACGGTTCTTGTTAACTATGTCTTCTTTAAAGGTAAGAAATATCAAAGAGTGTAAAAGTTGTGAATTAAATGCTACTGCTTATTACAGTAAATGAAGACTCAAGACAAAGAAACTACAGTTTAAATGTTTTAAATGGAAGAATCAATGTGCAGTATCTGGAAAATATTGCTATAAACCCATGTACATTTCTTGTCAATATAAACGTGTCTTCATCTGGCTGAGCAAAAGACTGAGATTTTTAACAACTATCTTTGCTGGGTTTGGTAAATGTAATTATAGACTCATGCTCTAATGAAAGATGATCTTTTCAGTGTTATCTCTCATCTTTAATCACCTTAAATAAATAAAGAGCTACGATGCTGTATCACCTGATGATGCAGTAACTTGAAAAACATATTTGCTCTAATCAAAGCAAGGCTGTGAGATGAGATCTTGTTTTATTCACTAGTCCTCTTTGTATTCCACTGATTTTTTTTTTTCTTTTTGTTATAAGCCCATTGGGAGAAACCTTTCAGTACTTCATATACAAAACAGGAGGATTTTTTTGTGGATCAGGAAATATCTGTAAAAGTTGACATGATGTATCGAAAGGGTTACTACAGAAGTTACTTTGATGAAGAGCTGTCCTGTTGGCTGGTTCAGGTACCTTACAATGGAAACGTTGTAGCATTATTTATTTTGCCTGACAAAGGGAAGATGAAGCAGGTGGAAGATGCTCTCTTGAAAAGGACTGTATATAAATGGGAAAAGTTCCTCCAAGACAGGTAAGTGGTTTTGTTAAGGTGAGAGGTGACCATTAATAGTGTTTATCTCACTAAGACAAAGCGTTAAAGGCCAGGTTATTTAATTGAACTCTATTCACCTAATGGTCCCTCTCTTTGCAGGACTTCTGTTAGCTGGAAAATGAAAAAGAGCTGTGAGTAGTAAACAAAAAGGGCATTGAACTTGGGATCCCTCTTAGGTTAAGTTTGTGGCTTAACCACAAGTTGCTTATCACCATGATGAAGTTAACAGACCCTGGTTTCATATGGACATTGTGAAACTACAGTGGTGTAGTTATTGAGTGCTAGGGTGCTGAGGACATTGTATGTAAAAGCTGAAACTTTATTAATTCACCATTAATGTAGCTATTCCTGTGGCGGTCCAGGCCCTGTTCTATGTTCAAACAGCCTTAGGACAGCTAGCTATGATCTTCAAAAAAAAATTGCTATCTGGCAGCAGTAGTAGGTCTGTTTCCCAAGGAGTTGGTATGGTTGTGTGTTCCATTCCACTCCTTGAATCCCGCTGTAGCAGAAGAGGATAACATGGGTTCATCCTGCTCCAGTGTGATAGCTGACCTGGTCAGAATTGATATGTGAACTACAAGCAGATTTTTATCATTTAGAAAAATAAGGGTAAAGTGTCCCTACACTGAAGCCATTGAGGAGTGTTACCCAAGTGACAATTTGTCCCTATTTGTGTTATTTGTTACAGAAAAATACATCTGCACATTCCAAAAGTATCTATTTCTGGTACCTATGATGTGAAAAGGATAGTCAAACAACTGGGTATGATTGATCTGTTCACTGAACAAGCTGATCTATCAGGGATTACTGAGGAGCCTGGACTGATGGTTTCTAAAGTAAGTCAGCACATGAAACAGGGCAACCACAGGATTCTTCTGTTCCCAGGAACATGACAGAAAAAAGCTTGTCCCAGTCTCTCTGGCATCACTCAGTCATCAACAGCTGCCAGTCTGAAGGTGAAGCAAGCCCTCTGTTTCCTAAATCTGAAGCCAAACATGCTTACAAGAGTTTATACATGCATGGTTTGAGGATGAGGGAGAAAACATACATATAATTAAATGGTTTTTTGACTACTAAACAAAATGATCTAAAGGTAGCACATTAGCTTTGGTAGAAATTACTCTAATTCCAGAGAGCAAAAGGCTGTTACTCCTGCCCTTCTAGTGCTCTCAAAAAGCTATTTTTTTCAGCCAGATGATAGGTTAAATTCGCAATAATTCATGAAACTGCCAAAGGCAAAACTCAGTCTAGGCTAAATTACTAGGTTTCTTTGCTTGCACAGTTTGTTGCCATCAGTCATCTTGAGTGGTCTTTGGCTGTCTGCTGTTGGAGGGTTACTCTCTGCCCACGCGTTGAAGAAGGCTAATGGGTGCTTTGATGGCTGATTGCACTCTGGTGGGAAGGGTGCAACCTTCCCAGAGGCTGGTGCTGCCCAGTGTCACTCTGGGCAGAGCTCCCATTGGCAAGAGCACGGAGAGTGGCAGGTTTCTCTCTTCTTGCCGAGTTGTCAGCTGGAAGATCATTTGGCTTCATGTCCTTGCAGGTGATCCACAGAGCCATGCTGAATGTTCACGAGAACGGCACTGAAGCGGTGGGGGCCACGGCGAAGGAGATTACCTGGAGATCTGGTGATTTTCCTCAGCCACCTCGAGTCAGATTCAACAGGCCCTTTCTCCTGGTGATTCTGGACAAATACACCCGCACCGTCCTCTTCATAGGGAAAATTGTAAACCCTCTGAATAATGACTGATGGACCAGAGGACATGCACTTATGCACATTGCTGGCTAAATTCCTGTGATCCAGCAAAACATTGCATACCGCTACATATTAGTGCTCATCTTTCAACCATTATCCTTATACACATTATCAGTCCCTTAAAACAAAAACTCTATTTTTCCTTGTCCAAACATCACTGGTATTTCCCCCAGTCTACAGCCAGGTATAGCTTGTAGTGTTAATGAAAAGAAAGTCACTTTTTACTAGTTTTGTAAGAAGCCCTTCCTGACATCCTCCCATGGGGTGTTTGAGATGGTTCAGAGTCTCTGGATGATGTAGCTATTGCTGATCATTCATGTGTGTGTATGGGAGAACAGAAAAAGGGAAACAGGGAAAGGAAGGTGTTAGGTGTAAGCTCTGTCAGTTTAATCCACTAACCTTTGATAACTAGCCTTAAATGCAGATTCCCTTAGTAAATTTCCATTATTTTCTTTGTTTTATTTAACTAAGTATGGTGTGAAACTGCAGGTTCAGTGACTGGGACACTGGAGGACACACCAGTGTAAATGGCTGATGAGTGGAGCTGTTTTTGTCTGCCTCCATCTCCTCCTCAGGGAAAGCCCTCCTTGTGAAGATAAGGTTGGTTTTGCTTTACAGATGATATTTATTCTACTAAGGAAGGAAGCCATGCCAACAAAAAAGATTGTTTGATCTTGTTAATATAGCTATTATTGCCAATGGCCTGAGATAAAACCATGCTGGAGCAGTCAATGACATAGCACCAGTTTCCTTTTCATGGATTTGTTATCACTGTAATTTCTCTTTTCTCCTACTGAGGCCACCTTCAGTATCACCCTACCCAGCTAGATTTTTCAGACTGTAGTAGAAAGGATATAGCAAAATTAATTAAAAGACATAGCAAATTAATTAAAGGATATAGCAAATTAATGCTATAAATATTAGTAAACTTCAGTTGTAAGTTTACCTATAAGGAATATAAGAACCTTTCCATGTCTACCTACCATCCATGCAACACATGGAAAATCTTCCTCAAAATCATGTAAATCAATGACAGAAGTTTCTTACAAAGAACTCTATTTACTCTGTTAAATATTTAGTATCAAACAGTTGGCTTCATACCTCTACACATATAAGGACTTGGTCATGGGATAATACAAATAAACTGATTCTACAGGAAAACATTAAAAGTTCATGGCAAATCTCAGGGCTAATTTGGGACAATATGACAAAGTCCAGCTTTGCAATGACAAATGACTCTGTAAATGAATACCAAGAGACTATGTTTGTTGTTCTTCATGAATCTCAGATTAATAATCTCTGTTTGTTACTAGGAAAAAAAAATTTAAATAACATTTTGCCCATCAGGTCTCACTTTGAGAGGCAACCTTGTTGGTTAGCTCATTTGAAAGTGGGTGGAGAAAAATCAAACTGAATTAAGAACTGAATAACCAAAAAAATATCATGTTGGTAGGGAATCATCTTCAAATGAGAGTAGGGACCATATTCACGTGTCTTGCATTGGTTTTCTTTCTATTTCAACAAAAATCAGGGAATATCCGTCACTGGAAACGTGCCACAGGCAGTACAGAAGTATTGCACAACCTCCTCCAAACTATGAACCTTAAAATTGCCACAAATCCAGCGCAGCCATGATTTGCTTACAGCAGTGATTCTTCTTTCAATCTGCTGGGTTTTTGCTTCTTTTTTCCTGGATTTTTGTTTCTGGGTTTGAGCACTGACTGTAAATTTTGAGATGAAGAACACACAGTGCAAGAGAAGGATTTTCCTCCCAGCTAAAAATCATAAAAGAAGAAACAAACAAAAATAAGTGCGGGGAGGAGGGAGAGAGAGAAGGAGAAAAACTATGCTTGAAGTATATCAAAGGAAATAGCACACATCAAACAGCCAGTAGTTAGTGCCAATGGACAGGTGTGTCATTGTTCTGAGTGCTGGGCAGCATCTGCTAAGAAGAAAATAAAGGCGTATAACATAAGCAACAGCCTTAAAGGTCATGGGCTGAAAAGCAAATTGCACATTCTTCTGGAAAGACCTACTAATGCTGTGTTAAATATAAGCACAAATAAGAACCCATATTTTAACAATGGTAGAAAGCATAGGCTGCCTAGCAAGAAAAATTCCCGACCAAGCTGAGGTGTGCCGTTCTCTTGTTTTGTCTCAAACATGAGATGTTGTAGAGTCATACCATAATTTAGGTCCTTTGCAAAGTAATCACCTTTTCATTCATTTTCTAATACATAACAACTAAACAGTCAGCATTCTCTTGATACTGAATGACTTATTACATTCTTTTTCTGTATGATACTGTTCTTTCTGCATGTCACTCTTAGGACATAACAACAAAAATTTTAGTAAGGTTTATAAAGTTGTATTGGGGATTGACCTCAGCATACTCCAGGGATTTTGGGGTAAGGGTCTCCACTTAATGGCAGCATGCCTTTCCTGGTGTTCATCATTGATCAGCCCACACATATCATTATCTTAGTGGGAAAATAGTTATCCCTTCAGAAAAATAGTGCCATTGTGTCACAGATGCATCGCTTGGAGGTGTCTGATTTCTCAAAATCAGTTGTTATCTATTTCATTATGTGTTCAGACAGTCTAGCAATTGCCACACAATTGGTAATTAACAAATATTCCCAGGCCATACTATGTGAATTTCTCAGCTCTTGAAGAGCTTGATGATTTTTCAGGGCTGAAAAACCTGTCTCCTACTGCCACCAGGAAGCTATTAGCTATGAAGGCACTGTGGCTGAGATCTATGTAGTCAGCAGCCATCACCTGCTAACCACACTAACTAGGTTAGTTAGTGTTAGCCTAGGCTCAGGAAGCCCCTGTGAGAGATGTATTGCTCAAGGCAGTGCTCTTCTGCAGCCTTCACAGAGCCTTGGTAACCCCAAATACCGCATGCACACCTCTGTCATATGTCAGGTGGAGTAACTAGCAGCATAATCCCCTACGTGAGGTATGGCTAGGACTCAGAATGGGAGGTCTGAAGACATCAGCAGCTTCATTGTTGTAATGGATCTAGAAAATATTTTCTGAAACAAAGGGCATTTAATTGTACCACTGGCTGCTAAGACACTGGAAAAGCCAGACCAAAGCAAATTACACATTTCACATAAATGTTTCCAGGCCTTTTTAATGGAAAGTCATAATGTTAACACAGTAATTCTGCTATATATTGGATTCCTGGTTTGTGCTCTGTTATTTGGCGAGGAGAAAAAAATAACTGCAGGGAAGAAGGGAAGGTCTGTATTTATTTGAATCCTGCGAAGACTTGGCAAAGAGTTTTATTTCTCTTCTTCAAACACAACATGGTTTGGTCATTTTTGTCTCACATGGAGCATGACATTTCTTTTTAATTAGGAAAATACATATGAAAACAATACAGTATTACAATAAGTAGATACTGATGCACAAAGGCAAGTCAAGCACTAGAAGTACTGTTGCCTTTCACTTCTTGTGAAACTTTCTTGTTTGTGAAATGTGCATGCTGAAATTTACCTGGTTCCAGGCTCTGGCTACAGCTTTCTTGCAGATAAAGGCTCATAGGATGTTTTTCCTGAGGACCAGTTTGATTTCTGAGAACTGTTTCCAGATTATGGTCTCGAGGTTTTAAGTCACAGAACTGTCAGAACATCTCACTAGCTCTTCCTACTTCACCTTTCCAGGAATTGCCACGTGCCATAATCCAGAAACAAATTTATAAGTCAGGAGCAGTTTCAGTCATGGGAAGGAAGTAGGTTTAGATTAGAAATGGATGGCTCCATATGCAACACATGCTCTAGCTGTGGCTGTTGGCTTTCCATCTGTCGTGGTTT
>NW_009716810.1:0-1465 GCF_000703405.1 Apaloderma vittatum | reverse complement strand
CCCATGCATCAGGACCAGTCCAACAAAAAAAGAAAAGGAGGGTTGTTGTCATTGGCAACTCCATCCTGAGGGGAACGGAGGGTTCCATCTGCTGCCCAGACCCAGCCCACAGAGAAGCCTATTGCCTCCCTGTAGCTCAGATTAGGGACATTACCAAAAAACTCCCTAGTCTCGTGTGTCCCGCTGGTTACTACCCATTGCTGGTTTTCCAGGTTGGCAGTGATGAGGTCAAAGAAAAGAGGACTAAGAGGATTAAAAAGGACTTTAAGTCACTAGGCCAGTTGATCAAAGGATCTGGGGTATAGGTTGTTTATCTTCTATCCCTTCGGTAGAGGGTAGGAATACTGAAAGAGACAGAAAAATACATGCAGTTAATGCATGGCTTAAAGAGTGGTGCCGCCAGCAACGTTTTGGCTTTTATGATCATGGGGAAGTTTACGCAGCACTGGGCATGAGAGATATAGATGGAAGGGTGCTGTCTCAGAAAGGGAGGAGAATTCTTGCTAGTGAGTAGGCAGGATTAATCGATAAGGCTTTAAACTGTGTTGGGAGGGGGACGGGGATAAAACCTGGTTCACTTCAGAAAAGCCAGGGGGAAGCATCCCAGGGTTAGGTGTCAAAAAAATGGCCCAGCTTAAGTGCATCCATTCCAACAAGGATGGCACAAGCAATGGTAACAGATGCTTCTCCATTAAATCTCTTAAGTGTCTGTACACCAATGCAAGAAGCATGGGGAATGAGCAGGGGGAATTAGAAATCTCTGTGCAGTTGGAGAGCTACGATTTCATTGCGATTACAGAGACGTGCTGGGACAGCTTCCATAACTGTATTGTGGGCCTTGATGGCTCTGTCCTTTTTAGGAAAGACAAGCTAACAAGGTGAGGTGGTGGAGTTGCTCTTTATGTGAGAGAGCAACTGGAATGTATTGAGGTCTATCCAGGGACAGATGAGGAGCAAGTTGAGAGTTTGTGGGTAAGAATGAAGGGGCAGGCTAGCATGGGTGATGCTGTGGTGGTGTATGTTACAGACCACCTGATCAGGAGGAGAAAGTTGATGAGGCTGTTTACAGGCAGCTGTCAGTAGCCTCTCAGTCACAGGCCCTGGTTCTCTTGGGGGATATCAACTACCCAGATATTTACTGGAAGGCCCACACAGCCAGCCATCCTCAGTCCAGGAGGTTCCTCGAGGGCATCGATGATAATTTTTTGATGCAAATGGTGAATGAATCGATCAGGAGAGGAGCGCTGCTGGACCTTGTGCTCACCAACAAGGAAGGTCTGGTTGAAGCAGTGAAGGTTGAGGGCAGCCTTGGCTGCAGCGACCGTGAGATAGTGGAGTTCAGGATCTTGTGCGGTAGAAAGAAAATACCTAGCAGGAGCGCAGCACTGGATTTCAGAAGGGCTGACTTTGGTCATTTCAAGAAATTGCTAGGGAATACCCCATGGGACAGGGACCTGGAAGGTAA
>NW_009716809.1:0-21052 GCF_000703405.1 Apaloderma vittatum | reverse complement strand
GATGACATTGCTCAATCCCAAAATATTTTGTAGCCCTATTTGAAGCTGGACTTTTTTACTGGTTTCAGCTCTTACAGAAGTCTTCTGGCTCTGACTGATTTTTGAGGCCCACAGAGTTTGTGAACACAAAGTCTATCTGAAAGCAACATAGGCATTTCTACTTTTCCTTATGTGGTAGAGCTTTGTAGTTATATTTTATTATAAAAGCACAGGTTCTTATGCCTTGCATTTTTTCCCATCTGAAAACTGTCTGAAGCCAAAGAGTTATTTTTTATTGATTTACTGTATCTTTCAAAACATCAGGTGGCCCTCACAGATTTATTTTTTAAATTTTTTATTTTTCACCATTTAGAAAACACTTCAGCCTATGTAAGATGCGGTAACAATAGAAAGTGTAATGGCTAAAGTCAGAGTTTACAAGGAGAGGGACACAGAAATATTTGATGCTTTGGGGGTTAAAATGGTGTCAGTGTCATTTTAAAGGATCATCAGACTTTAAAGAAATATTTGCAGGCTCTTCCAAAACATTATAATGTAACCTAAAATTTATCTGTAGAATGTCTTTGTACTCTGAAGTTAAAGGGAGTAATTGAAGCTTGCAGAATGGCATCAGGAAAATGCTGTAACTCTAGATGCTACTGGTGGCTGTGTGTATGGGATCATTTTTAATTATCTATAGCTTGCAAAGAGATGGAAAATGTTCTTTTTTATTTCACCGAAAAGAACAGCTTGCAGCAATGGATATATTTTACATTTGCATCAAGTGCACAGTTGCTAAGCAAGGATAGTAGAAGTAAAACTATCAGGCTTCCCAAAGCTGGGCTCTGGAGGATTTTATTAAAGGAATTTTATTTCTTTAACAGTTGGACTGAAAATAAAATCTCTTGTGAAACAGAGCCAACCCATTGTACTGATAATTGTTTTTCCTCAGGAACTTCTTCAAGAAATCAGTGTGGTTTAAGTTTTTATACAGTGTTATTTGAGAGTATGGAGTACAGTTCCTTTTGTTCAAAATGCAACATTTTTTTCCTAATTTTATATAAAACGCTTCTTTCTGTAATATTGTAATGTATTTTAAAATACAGGAAATTGTGTACAGTATATTGAACCTGTATGCAGAGTGTGATGGACCATTATTTTTTTGCCAAGCTTTTTGTATTGATACAAATTCCCGTGACAGCATGTAGTATTAGGTTAGGAATAGGGCTTCTATCTTAAAAACAAAACAACTCCTTCCTTCATACCCCCTAAAATAAAAACACCCCCCTCCAAAACAAAACATCCCCCTCTAGTAAAATCTAAAAGACTGAAAAAATGCTTAGTTCTATATTGTATACAAATCGTATAGGTGGAAAACAATGTGTGTTGTGCAGCAATCAGTAGTTATGTGTATTCAAGAGAATTTTTTTTACTGGAAAATGTAAATATGACAAGTTACTGGATAAACAATGAATAAGAGTAAAAAAGAAGCTGACATGAGTTTTAGAGTAGAATCAAAAAGAGATTTTCAATAAAATATGAAAGTTAGTTTTAGTTAAAATATCTTTTTAATTATTGAAACATCCTTTTTAGTTACTGAAATTTTGTAAATGGGTACTTCATAGTTCTGTCATACACTTTTACCTTACCTAGGAAGCCCACAAGTAATTACACATTTGCTGAAGCTCAGCGTTTCTCCTCTTTAATAGGGAAGAACACAGTGGGTACTTGCATCTCCTATACTAGAAGATTAAATTTCAGGTATATTATGAAACTGGAAAAGAACTATTATGAAGTCTGTGTTTTTTGAAGTGTTTCTAGGTCATACTCCTTAAAAATACATGTATTTTTTTCTGAGAATGGTCGATTTTCTCTCTTTCAGGATATTTTATCCTGTCCCTCGTAAACTAATTCTGTATTAGTTCCCCCCAATTGTCCTTTAAGTGGTACTTCATAAACATTGAATATGTACTACCCAGACCACCAACTCTGCCATAGTATTTGACTTTACAGCTTGTTACTTTTTGAATAAACTTGTAAAAGTCTTCTAAGAATGTAACATTACTATGGCTTGTAAACTGAAAGAGCACTGAGCATGATGGTTTGCTTTCTGCTTCTGTTCTATAGTCTACATAATATAGATGGTATTTATAGATACATATATAGTATAGTGTCCTGGAAATTCAGAAGTGGTATCTAAACACAAGTACGTGGAGGAAGGCATTTGTCTGCATGTTGTCTGTACAAGTCTAATGCAGGTAGGTAAGTTATGGTTCACAAATACTATTATTTCCAGATCCCTGTGCTTCCCTCCAACCTCATGTGTATAAATACCTGGTGGGAAGGAGTAAAAAAGATCAAGCCAGGCTCTTCTCAGTGGTGCCCAGTCGCAGGACAAAAGCCAATGGGCACAAATTCAAATCCAGGGTATACAGCATGAACGTAAGAAATTTTATTACTGTGAGAGTGGTCAAAGACTAGACCAGTTGGCCCAGGGACCTTATGGCATCTCCATCTTTGGAAGTGTTTAAAACCCAGCTGGACATGGCCATGGTCAGCCTGCTGTAGTTGGCCCTAATTTGCACAGGGAGATTGGAGTAGATGAGCTGCTAACATCCTTTCCAACCTCAGTTATTCTGTCTATGATTCTCCTTTCTCATTTTATTTTGAACAACATGTTGGCTGCATTTCCTTTCCAATTCCCCTCTTTCTGCACTGTCTCTTCAGACTTGACAGAAATTTCTATCCATACTGAGAAGCTGCACAACTGAGCAGGTTAGCATTACTTCTTTCATATAAGTAGTTAAAAGTCGCCATTCGTTGAGAACGATAGTATAGCAGCAAAATACATATAGGGATTTTTTGAAGCTTGGGAGTCATAACTAAGCCTTGAGCTGTCCCCTTTATATGTTATGCTACAAGCATGGCTATGCTTTCCTGTTAACCTTTTGTGCAGTTCATATTTATTTATCTTTTAATAGTTTGTTGGGTTGTTTTCAATCTATTAACCAGTCAAAAAAAAATTAAAAAGTCTGTTCTATTTTCTCAGCTGAAGAATACATTCATGTTAACAGGGTCTACACTCCTTTCCAGATAGTCTCTAGTTAAGCCATCCTTAAGGAAAGTACAACTCCACAGTTTAAACCATTATCAAAAAATGATGGCATCTCATGTATTTTAATGTTTGTCTAATTTTTGACACAAGAAAGGTGAGACTATTATTAGGCTTATAAGCTGTATCAAACTGATGCAAATGATGTTAAATATTTTGCAAAAACAAAGTTCTACTTAAATAGTAGGATCCATTAGTGTCTGTTGTAAAGGGTTCATGTATTCCCCTGGGCAATACTGTATCATCTGGAAATATTTGAAACAGAGTGTATTACGATCATAGCTAAGCCTCAAGAAGTTGAGAGAACTTTGACACAATAATAGCTTGCTAGGTAAAATACCTCACCAAATCAGAACTGAAGTAATAAGTATATTATCGGGTGTTGGAGGGAGATAAATTAACTTTATGAATTTACAAACTAAATAGATATACTTTCTGCTTTGTTTTCCTATTGCAATGCATATATAAGAGTGAGGCATTTGGAAGGGAAGTATGGATAAGGCTTGTGAAGTTCCCATCCTTAGCGTGATTACACATGTATTTCATTTTTACCCAAGGAAAGTGGTATGGCTGTCTTTTATATCTTCAAATTCCCATCTGTTCTGTGGCATGTACATCAATATTTTGCTTTAGCCTTTTACACTTCCTTACTCTGTATGTTTAGAAAAAAGTTTCTGTTCAGTTCTTAAAAAGTTTTGAAATTTGAAATGCTGAATACCTCTTGACAAAAGCTGATAAATCCTCTTCTGTTGGCAATTCAGTTTTGCATTTAAATGGAACAACTTGCTGCAGCATTATAGCGAGCAGATTAGATATGCTTCAGGTGAGATTCTGGATTTACAGGTCAGGAGTAGACATGTGGAAGAAAAGACTTCAACTGCTGGCATAGAGTTTCCATCCTTCTTTCTGTGACAGAGCCTTCAACCTTCATATGCCAGTTTATCCTACAGCAGATAACTTTCTCTTTCAGGGCTTTGGCATAGTTGAAGCAACAGGTAGGGTTGTGGCAATGTTCCTGTTCCACACAGTTATCCCATGCGATGACACAGACTGTAAGAGCAGCCTGGAAGACAGTTCTTCAGAAAAAGACCAGGACATTGTGTTGGACAAGCTGAACACAATGAGCAGTGCATGCGTGTCATGAAAACCAGCCGCATGTTGGGTTGTAATAAGAAGAATGTAGACAGCAGGTTGAGGGAAGTAATTTTTTTTTTCCATGTTCTATTGCCATTTGTTAGTCCACAGAGGGACAGTCATGTCCAGCTTCAGGCTCCCAACACAAGAAAGGTGTTGTCCATAGAAAGTCCAGTGTGGGGTCATCAAGATGAGCACTTAACTATGTGTGAGGAGGGCCTGAAGTGTCTGGATTTGTTCAGTCTGAAGAAGAGAAGGTTCGGGGATGATCTTAGATATCTAATGGGAGATTATAGAGAAGACCCTCTGTTAGAGTTGTGCAGTCAGAGAGTGAGAAGTAATGGGCACAATGTACAAAAGAAATCTGATTAGATATTGGAAGGAAATATTTTTTTCACATATAATAATGATTCAGCATTAGAAAAAGTGCCCCGAGAGGGCATATGCATCAGTGGAAATGCTCAAAGCTTGACTGGATATTACTCGTCCCTAACAACATAATCTCACTTTGAAGTTGAAGGAGGGTTTGGAGCCAAATGACTTCTGGCGCCTACTTTCCAGCCTACCTTATTCTGCAATTCTATCAATCACCTAGGTCACCAAAAGCAGGGATAGTTCTTATAGAATTACCCAGCAAACATTTCCCTACCCTGGACAGTGTGTCACTCATCCTGATTACAGCTCAAGCTCTTTCCTGTCAGTGGCTTCTGTGGTATCAACCAGTGCGCCGCATGTTCTCACTACAGTAAATAACAAGGAAAACATTTTTGGCTGTGATTCAATGTCTTTTCTCCATTGTTAAATGCATAGAATTTTCAGACAATATTTATCACAGGTAGGTAAGTTTGTAAATTGAGTAATTTCTGTAAAAATTATTGTATAGAAAGTTGTTTGCCAAGTGCTTTTCAGTTTGCAGTGGCATAGGGTGAATTCAGCTTCTTTCTTATTATGGAAAGCCTTTCTTTTTGTTCATCAAGTATAGCTCATGCTCTTGCATTTGGTGTTTCTTTACCCATCTTCTTCCAAAATATGACAAGAGAAGGAAATATGGATATGCACAGAAAACATTTATTGGTTGACTGCTTGACAGTCATCTTCTAGATCAGGTCAGACTTTCCCTTTCTTTGTAGGGACACTATCCTCTTTCTCCGGACTGGGTCTGTCAAGTGTGCTTTCAGATCAATTGCAGATGGGAATAAAGAATCCATTGCTGTCATAATTTATACATGAATAAATGTTAATCAATTCTTTTAGTATCCCAATGCTAATCAGAGAGTCAAATCCTCACTGTAATACAACATGTCAAAGTAAGTTTGAACTTTCTAGGCTAAATCAATTTAGAATGACTTTTTCAAAGTAAACAAAGTTTTTGAAGTGGTATTTCTCCTTCTTCCACCCCTGTCCTTTCAGGGATGAGGGGAAAAGTACTCCTAGCTGTCTTGACTAATTTTCCTTATTCTGTTTTTTGTTTTCTGCTTTTTTATTTATTTTTTTTCCTCTGAGTAGGCTGACAGCAGTGTCTGAGCATGTCTGTGGACTCATACAAAGTTTGGTAGGATTGGTTCAATGGAAGGAAGTAACCTGTGCTTATCAGGAAAGACCTTATGTGTGCCCTCAGTAATGCAGATAAATGCATACAGTACTTTTCACAGTTCTTGGAAAAATTAAGAATCCAAAATGTCACATCAGACAGTTGCTGTTTTTATACATGTCCCCACTTTTTCTGCTTTATCCATATATTGCATAGAATCACCAGGAGTTTGAAATAATGGCTATAAAATGAGGAATTTGGTTTTGAAGAGTTTGAAGTCTGCATTTTGCAGACATTTTCTGAAAAAAATGAGCAGTGAGTTCACAAGCCTTTGTATCTGCTGTCTTGACCTTGACAATGGCACAAACACCAGTAGATGTTGCAACAGGGCAGGAGTGCTGAGACAGCTGAAGGCGGAGGTGTGGGGGGGTGTGGGTAGGTGGGCAGAGCTTTTTGAGTGGAACTGTTGGGGCTGCACATCCTGCGACTGAAAGTTAACAGTTTCTGCAGTCTGAAATTGCCTGTAGAAGTGGCAATGTGCATGGGAAAGAGGAGGAGGGAGCATTTTCCTTTCTAAACTTGCCAGAGGATGTGGCTGAGCTGTCAATTGACTTTTAACAGCTGAAAATGCCTAATTTATCAAAGCTGTTGAGGTATTGACAGCTTCTTCTGTTTGCCTGTGCCGTTAGCCCTTCAGTGCTTGGCTTCTCCTCCTCTTCTCTTTTGTGTTTTCTCTCACTGTCTAATTTTTAATCTCTTTTAACCCCTGCTTTGCCCGCTCTCCCCGTGTCCTTCATCCTTCTGCCAGTTGTCTCTGATGTGGTGCCTGTGACATGGGCCACATCAAGCAACTTGGAAAGCTGTTGAGTGCACAAGGTTGGGGATATTTTGTAACTTATGGCTTTAATTTTCACACCTCTGTTTCTTTCACTTGTTCCTTTTTGCCACAGAAAAAGGCCACAAGTCTTAGAACAAACTCGGGTTTTGTTTTTATGTCTGCTAAAGAGAAGCATAGCCTGGGCTGCTCAGTGCTCTCCTAATGTGGGTGGTGAATCCGAAGTAGCATATCAAAGAGGTCTGGAGGAGGCTGTTCTCCACACCTGCTACACAGGCCTCATTACCAACTGCACCATATTTTCTAGGTGCATACGTTACCATGAGCCAGGCTTTCAAAGAGCCAAGTGTGATTCCTACAGAATGGCTGGTCCCAAACAAGTGGCTGCCCAGGAGGTATTGGACTATTTCTGAGAGTCGTTGAGGAGCTGCATGAAGAGTGAGAGGTACCTGTAGGTGAAGTTTCTGTAGAATCTTTTAAAATCATTGCATTGCAAGTAAGAAACAATATCTAGCAATATAATTTTTTTAAAAAATGCATCTTTAGCTAAACTATTTACATGTGTACATTGGCAGATGTGACTGTTTATTCTGTGAACATAAAACCTTTCTTTCAGCACACCACCATCTGTCTTTAATGTACTCATCTACTTCAGTTTCACTTTAAGTTGTCAGGGAGCAGCAAGAGATGGCCAGTCTCCAAGGGATGGGGAGCCAAGGGTGTCTCTCATCCATGAAGCACAGCCCCATGGGATCTGCACCCAGGCCTGGGTGTTGGTGACCAGCTCCATCACCAGCCCCAGGCTATGGGAGTGGCGCCCAGGGTCCACTCCAGGAGGCAGGGCTGAAGACATGACTGGAGACCAGCCTGACTGTGGTGTTGCTGGGGCAGGGACAGATGGCTCCAGGCTGAGCTGAAATGACATCCTGGGCCGTGGGCAGCGGGCGAGGGGAAGGCTGACCAGGGACAGCAAGAGCCATCTATTGATACTCGACAGGGTCCTGACAAAAATAAGCGGCAATACTTACTACGGTGATTTCTGAAACTTGTTATAGTCAGTGTTTTAGTCAGTCAGTTTAGCCAATGAGTGTGGATGTGATCTTGGGGTACTTCAGGTGGACAGGCCGATTCTGTCTTTCCCTTTTGACCACAGCATGTGGCCTTTTCTCTTCACGAAATCATCAGCCACGGGTCTCAGTAGGCCTTTAAAAGAAAATTGTTTTGCATACTTACTGTTTCCATATTTTCTCCCAGACATTTGTCACGTTAATTTTCCCCCTCCCAGAACTCTGATTAGTTACATGAACAGAAGTGACTTTGGTATTAATGATGCCATTATATACTACACTGAGTCCATTAATAAATTAATAATGCCGTGTCTTGTTTGTTTATAAATGAGGCTCACCGAGGGCTGTTTCAAATGAAAAATACCACTGATTGCTTGTAATTTAATCTACTGAGTTTTTGTGCATGTGAGGCAAAGTCAATTAGCCCTAACTGAGAGACGTCTAACTCCTGACTAGATTTCAAGTTTAATGCAAATAATTTAGTTAAAGATAGCAATGTAATACAAAAAATGGTTAAAAAATATTACCATAGTTCTATGATTTTGAAAGCCATTTTTAACAGCTATTTCTGCTTTGAAATGTGGCATTCTTTATGCCTTCTTCTCCTGTGAAGAGAGTATTTTATTTCTGTATTTCTAAATGTGAAATTTATTTAGATTTTGTTGACCTGCCCTAGAACGAAAATCTAGAATTCTCTTGTAATACAAGATAAAATGTTATTAGGCAGCACAATTTGTCAACAAAAGCCTGTAAACTGCAAAGTTGTGCAAGCCTTTATTTTCTTCTTTCTTTGTCAGCTTTTTGCATTGTTGATTGATTTGCTTTAGTGCTGCTGTCAGTAATTTACCAATAGTCTGGTAGAATCTCATGACTGGCATTTTGCCTTTTTAAAAACCATCTCATTGCTACAGTAAAGAATTTGAACCTCTAAATCAGCCATCATAGCTGTTAGCCTCCTTTTATTATTAATGTGCTCTTGGGAAAGGAATATTGAACAATAATTAGGAGCAAGTAAAGTACTGGAATAATCTTGAAAAGGTCAGTCTCTAGGCAAGAGGCCTATTGTATGTTATCTTTATTTATTTTTATATTCTAATCATTGCTAATATAGCAACGTGCATGAATTTGTGTATTCAGATGAAATTTAAAATGCTGCTTTAGATCACACTCTTAAAAAAATCAGTAATTATTTGCAAACCACACCTCAGGAGCATGGTTGATATTCAGTTTAATTCTTAACCACTTTATTTTAATGTTGTTACATGTTTCTTGTTAAAAGTGATGAAAAATATCACTGTAAAAAATGATGTGATACTTGTGTACTGTAGATTTTGTTTTAAAAATGTAAATGAAATGAAATTTTATTTTATGCCTAAGGAACTTTAGGTAAAGAAAGTCGTGACAAAATTTGAAGGAAACTTTGGGAAAACTGATACTTCATACCAAGCAACTTCAATATGCACCAGAAATACTTCTGGAGGAAAACCCAGTTAAGCATTGGATGATACTGTGGGATATCAAATGTTTTTACAGTGTTTTTCAATCTTATGGAGGTATGTGTATTGTTATAATCAAGGACCAGGAAAGCTGATACAAACCTGTAAGGTTATTAAGTGATCATGTAAGATTTCTCTCTTTCTGGCCCTGAATGATAGCAAAATAATGAACTAGCTTTAATATAAAACCTGACAACTTGTAACCTAGAGGATCAGACAATATATTCTCAAAATTTTCATTGCTGATTCTTAAAGATTTTCCTTCTAGTAGCAGTCTGCATATGCATATGTTACACATGTCTGAGATACTGATACTGGTATGTTTATAAGATACTAAAGTATCTAAAGAGGCTGCACATTGCTCATGCATTCAACCCTGGAGATCACTGCTTATCTCTGTGTATATGTGAAAAAATGAAGTATAGAAAATGTATCCAATTTAGACTTATAAAATCTAGTTATCATATAAATTAATTTGTAATTAAATGGATATTGTTAAAATTATGGTAGGGGAACAAGGTTCTGGACAGGATGTTCTATAAGCTGAGAAGACAGCAATGAAAAGTCATTCATCAACTGAGCATTTTTTGTCAAGATTTTTAGGCTTTTTGTCAGTACCTAAAAAATAAGGCCAGCTCAGTGAACGTATTTAACAATGTGAAGTAGAAGGAGAACAGAAATTTGTTGTTTTTTTTTAAAAAAAGAAATATTAAAAACCCCACCAATATTCATGAGAAAAATTTAGATTCTTTTCTTTTTCTGTTGCTCTATCTCTAAATTGCATTCATGTGTTTACATTATCCAGGTGACAGCTAGTAGCACTTCTTGTTAGAAAATGACAGCAAATACTGTTTATTAGCACTACTTAGGATTGAATAAATGCCTTCTACTAGAATGTGACAATTGGAAAATATGTAGTTACTAAGCTGAGGATGAAGCCAGTATTCTTCATTAGCTATTGAACAGGAAATATAAATGTGAGCATATTAACTATTATTTAGAAGTAGCGTGTGTTCTACATGTCATTTATGAATCATAGGTAGATGCTAACAAGATTTCAGAAGGGACATTCATTTTTGTTAAAATCTTTGTACTCTGTAGTATCATTTTGCCAAAAAGTCTGAGAAGTCTCATCTGCCAAAACTTTTAATTCAGCACAGCTTTTCTTTTCCAGCATCTAGCAGAATCACCTTGGGAAATCTGAGATGACTGTGTAAATTGAAACAGTAAGTCTATAGGAGGTAATTTTTCTTTGGAAGCCTAACCGAGGGAGGTGCAGGAAAAAAAATAATCTTTTGAACAGGTAACATTTTGGGAGGTCACTTTATAGTGATCTCAATTTCTCTGTCTCCAGAGGGTAGTTTGTAGTAAAAAATATTTCTTCTAGAACAGCCTGTTTCTCTTGGATACATTGCTCTTTTTTTGTTTTCTTTCCCATGGGTGAGATGGAGAGAAGAAGCTGTGGTGGAGAGAATTAACAGCAGTACTTCTTTTCATAAACTAGAATTCACAGATGGCAGAGAAAAGTGACGGATAACCTTGTTTTCACTACTGTAGAGTATATATGCACAGTATTAACGTATGTGCGTCCCACACCCGTGTTATACTATAGATGTGCATGGAGCAATTTACCTTCATAGTAGAGCCAGGTGCTAAATGGATTCTATCTTTATACCCTTATTTGGAAAAACCCTCTAAACTTTTCTTTAATGGATATAAATTATTTCAAGACTATGTCTATACAAGCAACAGAAGAAAATATTTAGGATTAGTTCAGAATAAAACTTTCACCAGATTGTTGGGATTATTCTTAATCCTCTCTGTGTGATTTGAGTTTAAGGATAATACTTATGTGTATTTGAAGGTTTGTATTATTCAGGAGTGCTTATTCTGTACTTCTGTGATAACTTTTCAGACAGATGTCTTTGCAGAACCTTCCCACCCAAGTGTTCTGCTTTAGTAAGTTCCTGCCCCTTTAGCAAGACCATGCTTAGCCTTTATTGATGTCGGTGCGATCAGACCCAAAATGAGTGAATTTCATAGAGTGTATATTACATGGAATATCTAAAGTTTCCAGTCATTTGAATGTTTTCTATTGGCTTGAATTTGAGGGAGTTAGGTTGCTTAAAGGTTTTATGTGGGAATGATCCATGTTATCCGAAGTGGTGTGCTGGGATCTTACTTGTATGTTAGTTGCTTTAATCGTAAATTGGAATAGCTCCTAAGAACTGCAATAGTTTGCCTTCTTAAAAATTACCCCTTTACAAGCCTTCAAGCCCATTCAGCCGAGAAATAGAAGTCCCTGTTTTTCAGTGATATAAAGAAAACCTTTATAAAAGATGAGAAGACACGAGAGCATGTGGCATGTGTCAGCTGGCACATACATGTTTACAAAGCTGAGATTAGCAACATTTTTTGATTGCAGCACTGTTGCACACCATCAGTTCTAGAGTACACAGGATCTGTTTTTCTGTTGTTTTTTTTGTTTTTCTTTTTTTGTTGTTGTTTTGTTTTTTAGTGAGGCTTCTTGTCTGTGGGATATGTGTAGTTCAGAACTGTCTATGAATTCAGATCCATAAATGGAAAATGCAATGATAACCTGCCTAATTCTTTGTGAAGTCTGAATCAGTAGCTTTGAGCAGCACATAAGGTATTCCATTAGAAACTTGGTGATTGAAGAAAAACAACAAAACCAATAAAAAGCTAAAACAAAATAAAAACAACCTCCCCCAAAACCCACCCAAAGCCAAATCCAAAACCAACCAAGCTCTTTTGACTCAGGTGTGGCCATCTACACAATCCAATTTCCTCTCTGGCTGTGGTGTTTGCTGTTTCTTTTTCTACAAGACTGTCTGCAGTAGGGAGAGAGAAACTGCATGTCTGGCACCGGTTTCCGTTTCCAGACTTCCTTAGCTCTGGCGTGAGCCCAGCTGGTGTTCAGACTGAGAGGAAGAGTTTAACTGACTGCTAGTGATGGTGTTTGCTTGTTTTTAATGGTTTGATTCTTGATGGAGATACCAACTGAGGTGGCCAAATCGCAAGACCCTCACATATTGTAAGTCGCTTCTTTGTCATCTCAAGCACGTTGTACTTAGCTTGTGAGTACATGAAGCACTCCTGCTATGTTGTTTTCCCCAATTCAGTCATGTATGAATATAGAAAGGAGGTTCCTGCACAAAAGGAAAGAAACAAGTTTGTTTATTTAGTAAAAATAAAGGTGTCGAATGTATTGCATATGCATTACATATGCCTTCTGCATAACAACCATAGAATATTTCAGTTTTTTGAAAGTGTTGGGATTACAAAGATATCTTTCATGTTGGACTAAGATAAATGTCTTTTTTTTTTTTTAAATGCTTCTGTTTTCTGTACACAGTGCACCTAGTCAATTGTCAGGAGGTGATGCGGCACTGAAACTATGTGACTATGGACTGTCTTTAACTAAAGTTCTATTGAAAAATACCTGGAGCACCTGCAGAGGTGAAAAAGCAGTTTTGTGTCATTCTCACTGCTTTTCTTCTCTCTCAGAAATCTAGTTTGGAGATTTGATGGGTTCAGAGAAATTCTGCCAATACCCAGAGATGGCCCATAAAGCCACAAAAAATAATAGTTCCCTCTTTGCTAAAATATACTCCCGATGTAAAAAGAATTTGAAGGCAGCTACTTATGGGAAGGCTATAGGTGGCAGTGGGTTTAGCCAGAGCTCAGCTCATCAGGCAAATTTACAGTTACAGAGGTAGGCCAAGAGTCACCTTTTATATGTCATGGTTTTGACTGAAATGTCAGATCTCCTTCTGAACAGAGCCCTCCCTTTCCATCTCCATCTTGGCTCTACACGGGCACTGGCATTGATCAGCAGCTCTGAAAACTGTTTCACTGTTGCTCAGAAGCTCGACTATGTGTCGAAATACCTGTTTTTAAACATCTGTCTTTAATATATGACACTAAAATGAAATTGATGTGAAAGACATGAATAATGTTTGGATAGGGCTACATTAGTCTCTTCCTAAGTGTTAATTCTGGAAGGCATAAAGAGTACAGGCCTGCAGCAGATTATGAGGGCAGAAAACTCACAAAAGAAGTTGTGTCTTAGAAATCTAAGAATTAGAAGGCTATCTCTAATAAAAGCAAGAGCCCATTATTCTTCCTAATTGGCTTTTCTGTTTAATTTACAGTACATTAAAAAAAGGCTGATCTGAAGCTCAGTAGTACCATCATTTTCCTCATGGTTGCTTCGTTTTGAGCGCATCTAAGTACAATGCAGGTAAAAAGAAATTCTTTCTGAAGCTTGTGGGAGTATCTTCTTGTCCTGTTCTCTTCACCAGTTCCAGGAGAGTGAACCTGGTATATTTTCCCAAGAAATTTAATTCATTGAGAGGTGTGGAGCTTTCTCTGGAGGAACTTCAGAATGTGTATTCACCCTTTTTCTTGCCCTAATGAAGAAAATACTTGCTTTTTATGTTCATAGTGACTAAGGATCAAAGGGAGCCTTTCGTTAAAAGAGATTGTCCTGATATTTTTAACCAGATTTTTTTCCCTTTCCTTGCAACTTACTGTGACTTGGGCTGCGTGCACCTACTCATGCCCTTAGCTAAGAAATGGCCATTTGATACTTTTGTTGTAAAGTGTTTATGGTCTTTGGAGTATTTTGGACTCCTTCAGACTTCAAATAAAACGTTCATTTAAATATAGCATTCACTATTACCTTGGCTTCCAGCTACCAGACTCCTTATAAGAGATGCATCCATGTAGTTTTCTGTATTCAGTATAGGCCGATAGCCCCCAGCTGGAAATGCTGAGCAAGATGTGCATTACACAACGCTGTATTTTCCCTCTCTCTTGGCCTAATTCTTTCTTTATAGTTGTCCCTCTTTCTTAGTGTTGGGGTTCAAACAGGTAATATATGAGTGACTTTCACCTGCCATCCTCTGTCAGGGTCCACTAATGTGAGGTTTAATGTGCAATGGTAAGCAATCTGCAATCTTACCTATGAAATTAGTTGACTTAAAAATAAAGTAAGAGGAGGTAGAAAGAGAAAGTGAATGTGCATACATTTCTGGGAGGAAGATTTTAAATGTGCTTAGGTCTTTTAAATTTTACTCAGGAAATCAGTAAATAAATGAAGGCAAGAGTCACCAAAAGAAGCCCTAAAGAAATAAACTAGAAACCAAATGCATGCTAGATGCTAGAAAATCAGGCTGGTTCAGGATTTTCTGTGTTGAAATGCTGTTTTCCAGAACTTTGTGGGGGAGAGACCTTGATAGTTCTGTGCTGTGAGATTGTTGAAGTGATGGGGTATCAGGCTGGGAATTCATCTGCCACAGAATTTAAGTGCTGTTTCTTGTCTTCTATTGTAGTATTTAATATTCGTAATTCTAAGCATAACATATGTACCAGTTCTATGTAACAAATGTGCTGGCTAAGTTCAAATTTCCCACAGTTGTGAAAAGATATTTTAATCTTTATCATTTCTGCTGACTCAGATTTCCATAAAAATAATAATCATATCTCTTATAAAGCTAACCTAGGATGGGCGAAAACTTTGTTTGTTTTGCCAGCTGTTCATGTCCAGAGGAATCCTGGTATGCTTTACCAAGACAGATAGGAAATAATGACATGACAAGACACCAAAAGCCTAGAAATTGACAACTGGGAGGATTAGGGCACCTTATACTGCTTTTACTAGCATCTGTCTAACTCCTGTTCCTGAATGAATTTGAGAAAGATTGTGCTTTGTTAAAAGCTCAAACCTACCTGCTCCTTCTAGTAATGTATGACTTGCATTCTGAAAACCTGAAAATTGGGATTCGGCATTGAGATTTCCAATGCTTTAAACAAAAAAAAAGAGGAGAAAAACTTTGATGATTTTTCCTAAAGCAAATGCATTGGGCAGAAGTCCAAGTTGAGAAAGCAATCCAAAAACCTACAGTTTTCATTTTGGAAATGTTTGCTACATGAAGAATTGATAATTGCTTAAACAAAGCATGACAAAACAAAACCATGATTTCTTTGGAGACAAGTTTTTTTTGGCAAACCGTTTCTATGTTAAGACTGTGAACTTCTTTCAGTACTTCTCAGATCGCATTCTTATAGATATCTGGCAAAGATTTATGAAGCTATTGTGATGTTAGTTAGTTAACCAAATTCTGATCCTTGTCTATCAGTAAAAGAAAGCATTTGCATTGATGGTCATTAATGCTGCTATAACTTTAAAATAGAAGAATGTTTGAATGGTCTTATTCCACACCATTAAATGAAATCCTGACATCCTGATTATTTGTTTGTTTATTTAATTATACTTAGATTAAATTCAAACCAGCCAGCTGATCTTAGCAGCTGGTAAATATTTACTGCTCATTTGCCAAATTCCTCAGAGCACAAATTTTTGCTTTTTCTGTGTCTTAATGGATAAGAACTGATTCCTCAAAACTTGCACCACAGGAAATAGGGAAGTGGCAGAGAGCCAAGGCATTTTAGGTACTTCTCTTGCCTAAGCAAAATGTATGCAGAAATTTTGGGAACATTCAGGAGCTGGATTTTGCGTATGTTGAACATAAAACATGTCTCCCTTGCAAACGCACCAAGACTGGAGCAAACAGGTGGCCATTATTAGTGTTCTCAGTGGGGGGTACTTCTGCCCATGTTTGTTATAACTCTGTTTAGCACAGCTTCATCCAAAAGGTTTGATATTTTAGGAGTAGGAATATTGGAAGAGATGGGCAAGTTGGTTTTGGGTATTGAAGCCGTAGGCTTCCTACTACAGCGAAAGCTGCATTTGCTTTAGCAAGTGCGAAGACATTTACATTTGGAATCATACATCAGCCATCAGGTACGCAGATGTATCTGTTCTAGGGAGATGTGATGGACCCTTGTTCACCATCAAAATGTATTGTCTGTTTGGAAAGTGACAATGTGTCCCATGGAGGAAAAGTGTGTTTGAGAGGTATGTGGCCTAGACCAGTTTTAGAAGAGAATGTAATTGATCATTGAAGACCAGTAAACCATAAAACTCTTAAGAATGTGCAAAGGGATCTGTGTATGAGTTCTTTTTTTTTGGCCACAGAATAAAATTAAGGTTTATAATTTAAGGGACAAAAAAAAAATTCCTCAGGCAGCTTGTAGTCTGGTTGACTCCTGAACATGTTTAATGAACTTGAAATCCATCCACATTTAAAAAATAGTAACTTCACAGTAGTTATTACTGCATCTATTTTTTACTGTTCCTTTTATTGTTTATTGCATTTTTTTTCTGTGGGTTGTTTTTTTCGCTCCAATTACTTGATCTTTTGACAAAGAGCTTTGGAACTTGATTAGGTGCTTTTAATAAAAAAAAGGCCACTTATTTACAGTTGAGTTACCAGTTGTATGAAGCGAACAAACTAAAAAGCCTAGATAATAATATGAAAAGTCATAACAGTGTTCTTCCTCTTACCTACAGTAATATTAGAAGCTGCTTTTAACACTGCTAGTTCTCAATATAAAGAAAAGTAGCCTCCTAAACAAAGGGATCTTGAACTTGACAGTGTTTCTTGAAATTCAAGTGTGTGTATTAAGTGGGACAGATCGTTTGGTGTCTTATTGATATCAGTTGAAGTTGTACATTTAAAGAGAAAGGTAAACAGTTCCCAGACATTACAGTATGATAAATAATGAACAGAGAGGACAATTGATCGCTCTCTACTGTGGTATTTTCCTCAGCGAGGCAAGCACAGGATACTTTGAATTATTCATGAACTCTTATATGCTAGTGACTGAGCCCAATGCCCTCTCTTGCAAACTTTTTTGGTTTATGTTACAATACACTTCTCCTTTCAGAACAAGATTATTTACTTTTACTATGGCTTGCTTAATTCTAGATGAATCTAGCTGTTTGTGAACTCAGAGAAATGGTAATAGGGAAGCAAAGGGTTACAGTTTTGGCTTAATATTTCATAAAGGAGTGAGTTTATTGTGCCTCTGAGAACGTGAAAATTAAGATCATGTCTCTAAAAAGATTTCTACGAACAAACTTTCATGGAGATGTTAATTCAGATTTTTTTTTCCTTTTCCCTTTTGCTGTTTCTTTCATCATCATATGTTAATGCTGATCCTACTATCCTGACTGGTACTTCAGTGCGTCAAGGTATGTGGGCATGGATTGTAGCACTAGTAAATTGCCACATATATGGAAATTGCCCATTTGCCACCAATACTGAATCAGAGAGGCAGCAGGAGGTCCTCACTTCCTTTCACAGGTACTCTAAAGTTAATGCTTTTATTAGCAGGGAACTGTGAAGAGGAGTATTGGTTTTTATTCCCAGGCTACTTTGCTCCAAGCTTTGTTCTCAACTCTTGCAGTGCTTTTTGGCACGGAGTCTCAACATTCAGTGATAACCAATTAATTAGCTTCTGTTTAAAAACTAGTTTTGGAGTCAGGATGTCATATTTCATGGCTTATCTGAAGTAATATTGCTTGTGAACATAATGTTTTCCTAAATACATAAACAAAATGTCAGCATGAAAGACCAGGTGTGTTGACTTGCCTGAAGTAAAGAACCTTTTGGTTAAGTAAAATTATGCACTGAGTTTTTAATACAGTAGCTAGACAATATCCATGAGTTTATAACAGCATTTTATTCTTTTGTATATCTTTCTGAGAAAAAAGGTCTTTGAAACCAATGTTACACTTTAAAAAAAATACTTACAAAAAACCCACTAAACTTCCAATGACCTAGATGAGTAATTTAAATTGCCTTAAGTTTTTATATAACTTGTGTGATTTTACTCCTTCAGACAAGGAGTAGCAGCTAATCAGAGATCAACCTAAAACACTTCATCTGTGTAAAAGTTGTGATTAAGCAATGGCTAATGAGTCATGCTAAAAATTATTTTCACCTATGAAACTTGTGTGTTTACTAGATATGGAATACATGATTATGTTGTGATAGTGAGTTTCCAGGTAGCAAAAAGAATATGGTGCTGAGGAGAAAAAATTAAGTTTTTATATACTGTCCTTACTGGCATCTTCTGATGTAGTTCCCAGACAGAGTTTGGATCTTAAACTGATAAAACAACTATTATGTACTTCCTATGCACACCAGCAGGTTAACAGAATTTAGCAGTACCTAGCTAATGGAGGAAAAAGAGACTTTCACTTGAAAATACTGTTGTTAGCATGGCAAGTCAGGGAATCACAGAGATAAGGGAAAAGTCATAATGAGAAATGGTGGAGTAATATTTACTATAGTTAAAAAGCATATGAAAATGGAACTTTTCCAAAGATCCAGCCTGAAAAAGAAGGAACAGTAATCTAGGCTAGAAAGGAAATGACAGAAGGAAAAAATGGAAGAATTGGGAAACCTAGGCTAATGAATTAATTTCCTACATTTTTAAAACTTCCACATAAACATTGAGTAAAGATTAAGACTAATTTATAATAAAATAATAATAAATTGGAGTATCGTCATTTTTTAGTGCTTTACATATATCTTCTAAGCAGATGTTTTCTGGGTATGTATGACAGGGGAGTTCTGTCAAATAATAATAAACTCAGTTGCTAGAAGTGTGATAAATTATTGTTAACATGTCACCTGGAGGTCTCTGGATATTACTAATGTAGAAAGAAAATTGTATCTAAGACAGCAGATTTTGTTTAATATTGTGGAGCATGAGAGTGTAGAGATTATGAAAATCCTTGCTTAAATCTTAAAATGTTAGATGATCTGTATCTGAAAGAACTGACAAGCAACAAGTAAGGTATGTAAAGGCAGAAATATCTTCTATCCTCTTGGAACTACTGGAAGAGTAATAACCAGGGATTTAATGTGCCTTTCATAACCTCCAGAGCTGTGCAGAATGGCAGATGCTGTACTGTTAAAACAGAAAAGACAAGGAAAATAGCAATTGTTCTCTGATGTTGGAGTACAAGTTGCTATGTTAAGGGAGGGTCCCTTGTAGTGTTTGGGCAAACACACTCCCTAATTACCATGTAATCCAACAAAAAATATCAAAGCAGCTAAATCCTAGGTTTCCTCTGTAAGATGGTACAGCCAACTCTGTGCGGCTTATGTAGTGTTTGAGTCCCTTCCTTTCTAATTTACCAGTGTCACTACATTTTGTCTTGGCAAGCAGTAGGCATTCATGTGCAACTGGTGACTTCAGGGAAGTGCAGGAGGCCATTTGGCAGCCAATGTGATTGCATTCCTATAAGCATTTTTTTTCCAATAGCTGTAGAATAAACTATAGATCTCCTCACCTGACTTTTTAACAGCGAACAGAATAGCCCTGGACATGTGCTGTATGTCTCTGCTAATGAGTCATGGCAGATTCTCACACAGTTCCAAGAATGGGAGTCTTTCCTACATGATGCTGTTGTTGTTTCTGGATGATAATGTGTTTCCAGCACACTAGTCGTACTCTTGCTCCAGGCTTGCAAGTTTTTGAAAATTAAGAACCTTGAGTGGCTGAATGATGCAGTAGGCATTTTGCTTGAAACTTCACTATTGCGAGTGCCAGAAAATTGTAATCTGCCTGGATTAAATGCTGTAAAACATCTCTGCTGCCCTCCATCATCATCTTTCTGTCAGCTGCAATAACACAAACAAGTGGCATTTATCCACTGGGTCCAGCAGAAACAACCAGAAATGAAGAATCTACACAGGCAAAAGTGCCCACTCTGAACATCACTGTGAGATAAAACCACCTCCACTCAAGCAGAGCAGCAAGTTCGCTCTGAGAGCATTGTAAGTGAAATTGTTGGCTTGAATTAGTGGGAAGCTGATTGAGAGATCCCTAGGAATCCTAGCAACAACCCTGTTACCTAAGATATTTGTTTGATGCAGTTACGCAGATGTGAGTTGAGTGCAGCTCTGCAAAGTATCTATTCATAGGTGAGCATGCTAATTTTGGATGTTATTCTCAGTTAAGTACGTGTTTCTCTCCAGTTATAACATCTGTGCATCATTTCCTTATCTGTAAATTAGGGATGCTAATACACGTTCCAAGTTTTGTGGCAAATTTTTGATGTGGTGCTTTCGTCTCAGTTGCTCAGAATTGTGGCAAGAGACTTGGCTTAAACTGTAGTTCTCGTTCAAGATTATAGTTATTTTTAATAGTGTCGATGTTACTAATGGCTGACTGAAGTCTATCTGTCTCTGTGTTTCAGCACTGCTGGACGTTCATAAATCAAAGGCTTTGTTTTTAAAAAAGCTGTATTTCTGTTAGTTTCTGGTACAGAAACAGCTACTTTGGGTCTTTTAGTATGATTGAACACAATACAGTTGTAAACTATAATACCGAAAATTTATATTGGAGACACACACAAAATTGCAATTATTTGAGAATGTAGGTCTGTCACACGAATGGTGACAAAGGCAACCTCTTCCCTCCCCACTTCTCTCCTCCTCCAAAACAGGCAAATGCTAGATTCTCGAAGCTTCTTACAACTATCAAGTCAAGTTGAAGCTCATTTTATAACTTAGCTGTATATTTGTGGTGGTTTGGCCCTGGCCAGAGGCCAGGAGCTCACCAAAGCCGCTCTATCACTCCCCTTTTAGATGGACAGGGGAGAGGGAGGATGTAAAAAGAGGCCCGTGGGTTAAGATAAAAAAAAGCAGTTTAATAAAGCAATAGCAAATACCGCACACGGAAGCAAAGCAAAACAAAGATTATTCTCTACTTCCCATCAGCAGGCGATGTCCGGCCGCTTTTGTAGGAAGCAGGGCTCCAGTACGCGTAGCGGTTGCTCCGGAGGACAAACACAAAACAGCGAATGCCCCCCCACTTCCCTCTTCCTTCTCCCTTTTATGTCTGAGCTGACATCATATGGTATGGAATACCCCTTTGGTCAGTTTGGGTCAGCTGGCCTGGCTGTATCCCTTCCCAAGATTTTACCCACCCCCAGTCTACTGTTGGGGGAAC
>NW_009716808.1:1064-23720 GCF_000703405.1 Apaloderma vittatum | reverse complement strand
TCTAAGTCTCTTGGAATGGCTGCACAGCCTGATGGAGTGTCAACCAAGACTACATGGGAAATGTCCCTTCCAAATATATTTTCAAACTGCTCAGCTGCTGGTCTTGTTTTAGAGACCTTGGAGAACCAAGATATTCTACATACAGGGATGCTTTTAGCTGGATGCACAACAGGACACTTAGATTTTGCCACCTTTGCTCTATCTGCTGCCAACAGCTTTTGTATATCGCTACAGGCAGCTGGGAATCGGTGTTAGATGTTAGATCCTAGGCCCAGCACGTGTTGAGCTCTGAGACATTTGCTGTAGTACCAGGTGCAGGATCATTTGTGGAGGCATCTGTGCTCTCACATTTCAACCACTTTGCACCTCGATAGACCCCTTCTTATGTGGAGAAATTTTAGATGTCTGTGCAACACGCTGCTTAACAGCTTTGTTACATCTCCCCCCACCCCACGTCACCTCCACAGACCCCCTCCAGCTGCACACGCTGCTCCAGGTGTTTGTTCTTGGGAGTTCTGCAGGTCTCCTGTCTGACCCCGATACAATTCCGTGTCTGGATGCGATGAGGAGGCTGACCAAGACAACACTGTGAGCTGCCAAAACGTCCCCAGAAGGAGATCTTCTTGGATTCAGCTCTCACCTATCAAATCAACTATTTTCCTGAGTCACCTGGTGACCCTTGGAAAGGCTCTGCTGTGAATGTAAGCTTGCCTGACCCTGTCATAGAGCTACAAATCCATGCCCTGTAGTTGCCTCGATACCACTTTCTTCTTGACTGCAGCCTGACCTGATTTGCTGGCTTTTCTCCAGCATCCCTTACCTCACTTCGTTTTTTCTTCAGTTTCTGTTCCCTCCCCCATCCTTGATTCAACTCAGATTTTTTTTTCTGTGCTGCTCTTGCCAAAACCTTCTTCCATTTCTCCATCCCCTCTTGCTTTTAGTAGGGAAGTTATTCATGGCATTGCATAGCCCCAGGCAAGCTCCAGTGCAAAAATACCTTGGGAGCATGGGGGCATGGCTGGGGTTAGCAGGGTAAGCAGCGCCAAATCCAGCCATATCTTGCAAACAGGCTGCTCAACCATGCTGAGAAAAGGCATCATACACGGAAAGGGAGAACTGTTGTTGGTCACCCATCTCCCTGGCTGGCTATGGGTATGGTTTATACTCATCTCTTCAGCTTCTGGGACTTGTACTTGCCCTGAGAAGAGCTGTCAACAGGGTGTGGGTTGGAGCACTCATATAGTCCCTCATGTTGCCATCAGAAATTCACCTGGTGTCTGAGAGCTGGGAGTTGTAAAGAGGTACTTGTCCTCTTTCATGCATCTTAGTTATGGTCCAAAATCAGGGTTTGTTTTGACTTTCTCTTTCAGTTTTGAGGGAAGCTCTGTGTTTAATGCTTTTACCCCTCCCTGAATTCAGCAGGTCTAGCAATGGAGAGGAGATGGAGGAAAGGAAAAAGAGCAGCAAGAACATGATTAAGAAACTGTAGCATCACCCAGTTATGGGCACAAGTGATCCATAGGGAAAGCAGAAGCCAAATGAGGTGGGGAGCCCTTTCTCAACCATTTTTGCCAGCAGACGCTTGCCTGTTTGCCTGGACAAGCCCAGAGAGACAGAGAAATAAAGATCAACCTCTTGCGCTGACCCAGGTTGTGACTGTTGTGTTACTGACTTGGGGAGAATGATCCCCTTCCTGCTACCCAAAACCACACTGAGGTCACCTGAAACCAGCACACTTGTATGGAAAAAAAAAATAAAACCTCCTCAAACATATTTTCCCCTCCTCTGAGCTGAGCTGCTCTCCAGCTCACCCTGCGTGCCCAGAGGCTCTGAGAGCTGTGGCCCGTGCAGGTGTTGGGGGGAACGGAGGGGTCTTCTCCCACCCTGGCTCCGGAGAGGATGGGGGGGTTGAATTGCTGAAGGGGGAGGGTGACACACATCAGGAAACTGAGCTGCCAGCGTTGCAGCTCACGTTTCCTCCCGCTCGGGCTGTGGAAGGAGCTGGGTCAGGTTTGAACAGGAGGTTTAAGTCTGTGGCTCATAGCCCAAGGTCAAATGAGATTTCTGCAAGACAGACAGCGGCATGTCGTACTGCGTTGTTTTTACAGGGATAACCCAACTCCCTTCCCAACCCTTAGCCCCCGGCATCCAAGCAAAGGTTTGAGGGGCACAGAGCAGCATGACCATCCTCTCCTCTGATGCACGACTCCAACACGTTCTTCCTAGATCTTTTATTGACGTGTCTGTGACAGTGGGCAGCTCTCCCATGCCCTCAACTATTTAGTTTTGGGCAGCACAGCACAAAGGTGCCTAGGCTGAACCTACGCCTCCAGGTATTAACATAACATGAATGGTAATTACCATTAACATGAATAAGTAAGGTCATGAACATTTCTGTGGAAATCTTGGAGTATGAGTCTGAATTCCAGATGAAGGACTGATGTTGTCCCAGTCTACCTCAGTGTGGAGGTAGAGTTCATTCTGACCCAAGAGCATCCTGGGGCCGAGGAAGAGCAAGGAACAGCATGGGAGCATTTGTCCCTGGGCTGTCTTTCATCACCACTGAGTTTCTTCCATCATTTCAATAAGAATTCATCTAAACCTCCAAAAAGCTCCTCTTCCAGAGTGACTGAAGAGATTTTGACTGGGAAAGATGACCACCTTCGGAGCATCACCCATCAACCACCACTACGCTGTGAGCCAACTCCCCCAGCCCACGAAGGAGGCGTAATTTTCGAACCATGTCACCCTTGAAGATTTAGCTCTGGCTGGTCTGGCATGGTAGCAGGGTCCACCAGGTCATCTGCTTGTGATCCTGCAAGGTAACCTCTGAGAAGGTAAATCCTGTCACTTACAAACTTGTAGCTGGTCAGGTTACTACTCTGGCTTCATTGCTAACCCCAAGGGATGAATTTAGTTGTTTAAAAAGTAAACAACTGTAAGAAAAGAAAGATACACACTCTAAAGCGTGAAACTAAAGAGGTTCATCGTGACTGGAGGCTATTCCTTAATTCTCCCATGTTTCAATTTCTGCTTCTTTGGTATGAAGAGAAGTAGACGAATACTGACTCATTTCTCCTGGATTGAAATAATTCTCTACTAATAAATAGAAATGCAATAATTCTACAGTCCTCTTAGAGACTAGAGTTATAGATAAGTGATGTGATGATGCAGTTATGTTCAACTGCAATATTTAGCTCCTTCCTACCCCTTTGGTTTCTGATGCAAGGTGTTGTATCTTTTTGTAGGGACTGGGTCAAATAAATTGCAGCTGTGAAGTTCAAAGGAATTGGCTAGGAAGCTTGGAGTCGTTAGCCATCACATTTACCAAATTGGTTTACTGGAGCAGTTATGGGGAGGAGGGGAAGACATCCTGTGGAATTGTGGACTGGTTTCATTCATGCCCAGAAAATGATGGAAAAGCTGACTTGCAATTTCATATAAATCTTCAGCTGCAAACTGCTAACTCACTAGTTGTCCATTACCTATTAAAATAAACATATCCCTGTTCTTGGAAGCCTCTTCCTTCCATGTATGCTGTGTATCTCCCTCTTTGATCAAATAAGCAGGTTACGCTTCTCTTTCCCAGGTGTGAAGGATACTCTCTGTACCTAGGGTCATCCATTTGGTGTAGTGACAGAATATGTTTGGATTTAAGAAATCCAAAATAATCATTGCCCATTCTGAATCATTATAAACGAGACTGATAAAGCAATTGCAAGGGAATTACTCTTTAACAGAGATGTTCATAGAGGGGTTTGTTCCTGGCATAGCCACATTCAGAACATGCTGGTGATCGGACTGATGTAAGTGATGACCAGTAAAAGTTGCAAAAGACCTAAATAATCTTGTCTAATTAAAGCTGGAAGCCAGGTTTAAAGAATACTCCAGATTACATGGTAATCAAGTTTATTTAAATAGCAAGGTTGGATTCATCCGCTTCATCCAAATGCTGTGCAGTCCCTTGGACATGAGCTGCCTGACTAGGTACCCTGCGTAGAGGCAGGCTCTTCTTGCCCTCAACTCCCTTATTTTTCTATTGGCTGTAGCAAATATTTAGGAGTGGGTTTTATCCAAGCACATGGGTATGCAGAGTGCAGAGGGGAAGCCCAGCTCCAGCTGCAGCGTTGCAGTGTTCACCCCCTTTCTAACTGTGGAGCTCACCACACAGGTATCCAGCTCAGCGAACCTCAGCTCCCCTTCCAGCCGACTCAGGACCTTGTCGATACAGCGATGGCACAACCAGCAAGACACACAGACCCAAAAACTACACCCAGGAGAGCACTGTTAGGAACGGGGCCCTGCACTGGTAAAAAATTGGACTAAGATATTTTTTAAAAAACGTGCTTGCCCTGCTTTTATCCCCTTCATCAGCGGTCTGTTCAAAGCACCGGCATTCAGGGCGGGCTCTGAAGAAAAGCAGACGCTGGGAATGGGTGTGCTTCAGCACCGGGTGGTCTTACATCTCTGTTCTTACCATTGCCTTTTGGGACTGATGGGGTGTCCTCTGGGTGAGGGGTTCTGCAGCCCATCCACGGAGCCCAGAACTACCTGGGAGCCCCCTCCCAACACTAGGCCATTTCTCAGATCTCTGAGCAATCTGCTCTGCTCAGCCTCTTCTTCCCCAATTAATAATGTTGCTGTCAGTCTGGATTACAGCCCTCTGCTTTCTTTGTCTCAGCTTAAAATACTTGTGGTTTCATCTTCTGTCAGAAGAGATATATAAGGGGCGAGCTTTTCTCAAAGTGCAGATGACGATGGAGAAGGAATGTGTTGTTACAAATTCCTGCAGGAGTCTATTGGATTCCTCGGGACTTATTGAAAGGCAAAAATATAGGGAGAGAGTGAACAGTATGGGGAGAGCTCATAGGAGCTGCACATTGTGGGGAAGATAAGATAAGCCTGTGGCTTGAACAGAGATAACAGTGAAAGAGTTTCTACAGTTATCTAGGCAATTTCTGTCATTGCTTCACTGTTTGTCCTGTTAGGGGAAAAAAACCCACACAACAACAAACCACGCAACACCAAAACCAAAACGGACTGCCCAGCTGAAGTTGCTTTTATGGAAATACAAGCCCCTTGCTTCTAACTGTGTTTATGACGGGAAGAAATTTCCTGTGACTGGTTGACTGGTCATAGTTTGCCCATGACACAGAGATCCCCATAGACTCCCACTGGAGGAACATCTTTTTCCTCTGCTTTGACTTCACCATATCAGCTGCCGCTGCAACTCCTGACACTCAGCAAGTTCATTTCTGAAAAAGCTAGGACCCCAAACTTGTCGCACTTTGGAGGAAGAACAAGTCCTTTAGAAATTATGTGTCTCAGAAGCACTCACACCACATATATCTCATGGGATTTATATATTCCAGCTTTCTTGAAGGAGGCAACGTGAATTTTTACTTTTTACTTTTTTAAAACATCATTTACATTCTCGGGTTTTTTTATTATTCCTCAGTGTCTCGGACATATTCTAATATGAAATGCTGTCTTTCACTATATCTGCTACACTTCTAGATTCCCTGTAAATGAGGGATGTTTGTCTTAAGCCCATTTTCCTTTGCCTTGCTAACTTTAACAGCAGTTGTTCCACTTATCAGCCTAAGATTTCGATATTAGCTTAGACTGGATGCCTAAGTCTTACAAATCACCTCTGATTTAACCTAATATCTCTGTATTCACTTTATTGCATTCCCTGTGCAATGGAGATCAATTTCTAACTCGTAAATATTTAATGAGTATTTGGTAATTTTACAAAGAAGATTAAAAAAAAAACAGAGAAGTGTTACATCTGCTAGGAATAAAATATGAAATGGGGATTTGAGGCTGACAGAAGCTGCAGTGAGGCACAGAATGATCCCATCACTGTCCTTTTCAGTGCTGGGATGGATTGAAGATGCTCCTACCA
This sequence comes from Apaloderma vittatum, assembly GCF_000703405.1. NCBI lineage: Eukaryota > Metazoa > Chordata > Aves > Trogoniformes > Trogonidae > Apaloderma > Apaloderma vittatum. The sequence continues at coordinate 17,812 of NW_009716808.1, read as the reverse complement.
AAGAGTCACATACCTAAAGAGATATGGAAGTGGCCATAAAACAGATTTCTTCCTGGTTCTGGGAAGAAAGGGTAAGTCATGACAATAAAATCAAGGTCAACAGCTAATTTTGGAGCTGACGATGTAGGAATGGTTTTTGATGTTCTACCTTCAGGGTGCATTATTAAAAACACTTTCTTCCTCCCACATACATCTAGCTGTAGGAAATACTTATGAGCTAAAGGCTGGCATGATTTAGAGAAACGTCAAACAGAGAAATGGAAGAGAAATTTGGGAGGTCTTTACATGAACCCGACAGTTGGAAGAGATGGTCAGATACAGGAGGGGACAGCATGGTGCTGTGGTCAATATGGACAACGAGGTACCATTCCCACCTGGCTGAACCCCTGCCCTACTTGCTCCTCCTCACTCCTTTATCTTCATAATCCATGTCCAGGAAGGCCTTGTGCTGGTCATCCTAAATCATACTAAATCTGGGTAGTTGTGTCATGTCATCATTCAGTTCTTACCCAGCCGTTCAGCTTGCCCTGATAAGATTGGTGCCTTGGAATAAAAATGGAGGCAAAAAAAGTGATTTGAGTTGCTGTAGGTTTTTATATTTGATGTCAGTACCAAATGCAGGATTTTGATAGAACGTGTCATTGAAGAAGTGGGAGTTGGCTAAAACATTGATTTATTGTAGGACAGTTGTAGTCAAACGGTTTTATAAAGCAACTTTTCCTATAAAAAAAACCCCAACAACCAAATCTGAACTCATTTGAAATGAGTTCTTATCTTTTAACATGGAGAACGACCTTGCTTGGTTGTCATCACCTACAGATTCAGAAAAAATATATTCTTTATTTCAGTATTCTAACCATTAACTTGTGCAAATTCTCATAATACCAAAACCAGGACTGTGAAATGGGGGCACTGCACAAAGTTCACACTGAAACTTCATAATCACTCCCTGGAGATGCTTTATTGTGATTGGAGGTAACTTATGTTTTTCTTACCTACTTCAGTGACTCGGGTGAAAACAAGAGATATGAATCCACTTGCTTCTCTCTCAGCCACCAGGCTTTTTGCCCTTGGACTGGAGGTGAGTTGTTTTAGTGTGATCTCTTCTTGAAAAATCCATGTCAGCTGCATCGTAAATGAATGTGTTAACGGCACAAAGTTGGGAGGCACTACAAAGACAGACGTAATAATGGTATCCAGGGGAGTGTCCTATGTCCCTGACAATAGAAAAGATGTAATTCAGGAGTATAGAAAGGAAATATGTACATTTACAAACTCCTAAATTTGTTGTAAATTTGGAATTTGTCTCTGGAAAGCACCGGGGAAGAAGAAAAGCTTATGAGCAGAGTCAGCCACTGAATAGATCTGAAACTTCATATCGTGCAGCCATGAAAAACAGAAGTGAGAAGTTCAGAGGGTGGGAAGAGTAGGATGAAGAAAGAAGAAAGAAATTGCACAAATGTAGAAGAGTTGTTGCCATCGGGTTGCTTCAGTCTGGTAGCAGCTGCTGGTTAATAGGTTTGGCACCCATAATGGTGGGATTGAGGTGTTTTCTTACGTGTAGTTAATGCTTTCTGGTACAAGGACAGGGCTATAACCCTAAAAGAGCTTTTCTGAACACACTGAGTCTTGCTTGTCAGAAACGACAAAGAGCAGACATAAATATTTTTAATCCAGTATGGCTGACCCTCCGGGCCCTTGTGTGCTGCTGAATGACAAATAAGGTCACAGGTACCACCACCCATCCTTTCCTGTAAGGAGGAGCTACAGAGGAGCAGGTGAGGAACTCATCCGTGACCAAGAGCTAGTGTGGAGGACTCGAAGATTATGGAGCAAATCAGAGGCTGTGCCCTGGACATCCCCAGGGGCTTCAGTCACTGCCCCTGGAGTAGGCACTAGTGTCCTCTGTTGGGTCCAACACATATTGAAAATCTCCACCTCCCCATCCCAAGCCTGCCTGCCCAAGGCTGTTTCGAATGTGATGGTTTCCAGGTATCCATTTTGTTTCGGCAGCCCGTTTAGTGATTCAAGTGTTACTTACCTTGGTACTACCGTGCAGGACTTCAGTGAATCTATCTCAGCAAAGCTCTTCTTACTCCAGGCTCTTGCATTGGTATCTTGAATTATATTTTCACCTGGGTAATTTCTTCCTGCCATGTCAGTCTATTCCCATATCACCACTGAGGCTTCATTCATACACAGAGCGGTGCCCACCAGATGGACCCTGGGTAGAACATGGCCAAAGCACGTTTTCGGGATTGCTGAACCAATTGCTTTCTCTTACAGGAATTATCTCCCTTAGGGTAATTTATCTTTGTTCTAGTCTCTAGGAAGCCTTGGCACTGTTGGTGTCTAGCCCGTTGGACGAGATAGTAATGGGGCTGTGCAACTATCTTCTAAGCTCCCTCATCTCTTGATTTTCTTTCTGCTTTCTTCTCCTAGTTAGGTTCTCAATCCTTTCTTTCATTGTCCCAAAAAGCTCCTTTTATTCATTAGTCAGAGAGAAGTTCCCTTATTTCATGTGTTGGTCATAAAATCAATTTCTTTTGCATTTTCTGTTGTCTTTTCTGATCCGAGTTCCCTCACCATTGTTGGCAACCCCACATTTTGTCATATATGAAGATATTTGACCTTAGATCTTGGATTGCTCCAGGTCTGGAGAAGTTTCTCGTTAGTAGGGGTCAGTGATTCTCCTAATCCTTTTCCCTCCCTGTGTGTATTTCTATTCTAGCCCTGTCTCTAACCCAAATTGAGCAGAGGTGTTAGGGGTGGGGTCAGCCGTGAAATGCAGTTGTCTCCAGATTCGCACCTGGAATTTCTGGGGTTTTGCATTAGTGCCTGGGCAGACGTCAGGGAGCTGTAGGCGGGTTGTAGATAGGACAGCGGTTCTGTTAGTGCAAGAACTGGTTCTCCACAGCACAGGATGGGTCCCACAGGGCGAAAAAGATTTCACAGCAAGCACTGAAGGGGCTGTGTGTAGGGCATGCTTGTCATCCCTCCCCCATTCCTTATTACACCAGATACATAAGAACAGCCAACCTGGGAGTCAGGGGAGCAAGAACAGGTAGGACAGGTCTGCTGTGCCTGTGGCTTTTTCATGTGCCTGCACCCAGCAGAAGGAGAGGTATTGCATGTCCCTCCATCGTAAGCTGCTGCTAACAATTCCTTCTGCCCGGAGGACACGGTCGGGATTGATGGAGGGTCGGCTGTTAGGCACACATTTCCCAATGCCCAGCATAGCACACGGGGTCAAGGAGCTAATCGTCACTCCTATCTTGCCTGCCCTGCCGCGGTGTCCAGCCTAGGGCGATTGGAGGTGCATTAAAGATTAAACAAGAGGTGGGGGGTCTAGTGAGTGCGTTGGAGTAATTCCAGGGTGGGTGGGCAGTGGTTGGCCCAAGCGAGTGGATTTCTGCTGCAGTGGCCCCTACTTTAGATCTTTCAGCCGAACAAACCGGCGGCATCTCTGTTGAGACAAAAAATGCCTCTAGCTAAAATTCCACTATCTGACCTCAGAAGGGCTCCAGCTGTTTCAGCCACCAACATCGCGGCTAGAAGAAGAGTTTAAAAGAGGTTGGCCATGCTGAAAGAGAAACCCACTTCTTCATAGAGCCTGCATGACAGAGCCTTCCTCTTCCCCACTTACCCCTTTCAGCATAAGTGTGAACACAGTGTGGCCTGAGTGTTGTCTATTCTCAGACAAGTGTCTGTCACTTGTCAGCACCATGGCATGTAGGACCTCGACACCTCTTCCAAGGTGGAAAGACTAAACGATTACCCTGCGTGACATGCTCATTCCTAATGCCTCCGATGTGTAAAACTGGTACCTTGCAACTCCTGTCCCTACTGAAATAAAAACTTGCTCATGGGATTAGGAGAACAACTTCTATCTGAGGTGTGCTTGGTGGCACAGGGACTCATCTCACAGCCCTGAGTCCATCGGTGTCAGTCCCTGCGATGATTTAGGCAGGCAGCTCACACACTTTCCTCCTTTGCAGGGCTACTCAGTGTGTTCTGTGTTAGTGTCTAGTGTTAACGGGTCTCTTTGGACTGTAGTGGTCATGGGAGTCCTTTCACATCTCTCGGGTGTCTATGAGTTGTCACTAGCAGCTGTGCCTTTAGAGGCTGGCTGCAAAGCTTGGCCCTTGAGGGAGGGAGGAAAATGGTACATCGGGCACTTAGCAATGCTGTCGGGAGCTGTGTGGGCTCAGGAAGCCGTGCTGGCTGATGGCCATCCTGCATACCCTGCCCTTCAGTTCCCCAGGCCCACAGCTTTTCACTGAGCCTCAAAATCACAGCCATGACTGTGCAACTACCAAAGGAAAAGCAGAGGAACAGATTCATCTGGAGTAATGTGCTAAGTCAGAGTTTGAGCCACAAGGTAAAGGGCGAACTCCCCATTCCTTCTGCACGGAAGGATGTCCCCTTCAAGGATAATCAGTTTCCATGTAGTCAAAAATCTTCCCTGAGGAGTCCTGACACAGTGAGGGATCTTTCTCAGAGCTTCAACTAGTAAGTCAGTGTCCCCACTTGAGCTAGTTACTCTGTGCTCCCTTTACGGTCAGTGGAAGAATCAGGCCCTCAAAGGATGAAGTCTCTCCAAGAAGGAGCAAATGAATTGCCTGAGCCTTTTTTCATCCCTGAGTATGAACAGAGCCTAAGGTGATTGGCTCCCACTTGACATCTCACTTTCCATCTCTGGAACGGAGACAAATCCTGTCCATGAGGTCTAAGGCCCTGGACACTCTCCTGCACGCTCTTCTTGCTGCTTGAGGGTAATGTTTTCAGCAATGCTAATGACACTAATTGGAATAATTTTTAGCTGTACTGGTCATTGAGGACTGCTTTTGGCCATGGGGCTCCATGCTCTTCATCTAGCGTGCCTGTAAAGCATCCTCTCCACAGCCTTCTGTCCAGGTTTGCCTTTGCCAGAAGAGCAACTCAGAACATGGGCTGCAGTTCTTACAAATCAAGCATTATGTATTTAGTGTGATACAAGGGAAGTGTTATTCATTTACTGGAATTATCCTTTTATCAAGTCAGTTTCCTATTGCATTTCACCCTTCATTGCACTGGCAGTTGAGTCTTTTAACAAGGCTGTTTCTATTCTTGAAAGTATATTTAAGAGGTTTCGTAATTTCACCATGAAATATGGAACATTTCCTTTTGTAAAATGTGTTCCAAGCATCCTTAAATTCTGGAGAACTCAGAGCAACAATGAACAAACCTATCCTGAAATTAAAAGATAACAAACAGGGTCTCACGAGAACTCTCCTGAAATTGCCGTTGAAAGAATCTGTTCTTGTATTTTAATTTTAAGCACTTTTCACTTGTCAGATTTTCTTTCCTGTTTCCTGCTGTAGCCTTTGTTTCCTCAGTCCTGGAAATTTGCTCTTGAGTCGTTTTGCAAACTTCTGGTAAGACACACGCGAGGGATTCAAGCAGAGGTGACCAAACTGTGGGGGTCACAGGAAGACCATGGGGACAGCCCTGAAGCCATGAGCCAAGTTGGGACAGGAATCAGGAGTGGGGTTGAAAGCCAAGAGCCAAACCACAAATTTTCTCGGCATTTTCCAGTAGCTCGTTGTGAATTAGCAGGAGAAATGCTGTTGCTGCAGGCGTTTGCTAATCAAGCATAAAGTTGCCAGAAGGGCAAATTTGTCCCCAGTATGAGTGAGCCCTCAGTAGCTACTGGGAGGTGTCCCTGCCCATCGTAGGGGTTTGCAACTAGATGATCTTTAAGATCACTTCCAACCCAAACCCTTCTATGATTCTATGACAAAAAAAAATCTCTTTCAGGGCTTGAGGAGTCAGCGGTGGAGTTGATTCTGTGGACAAAGGCTTATCATGGGAAGTTTTAAGAAGACAAGAGATGTCAGCTATGTCTTCATGGAGGAAGATGAAGAGAAGAGCATCTTTTTGAAGATAAACTTTTAAGATGATGGACCAACATGGTGGAGAGGAGTGTCTTGGAGATTTTGTGACTGAACTTCAGTTCTGGCAGCCAAACCATCCTGGTAAATACATCCTGTGGACCCTTATCTATGTATTTTTTTGCCATACTTCTTGGCCCATGCCTAGAGTTCCCTACAGCCTCTTCAAACATTGCACCTTACAAGCAGAAGCCAAAAAAAAACCCCACCAAACAACCCAAAAAAGAGATGCTTTTAGAACATTTGAACCCACAGGTGAAAATTATACTTGAAATACCACACAGAGGAAATATAAAAGAGTTCAGCTAGAAGAACTCAGCTGTGAATTCAGTCTGTGCCCTTCTTCTAAACCCAATTAACCGAATCCAATAATTTTCTCTGAATGGCATGATGAGATGCTGTCAAATTTTCTCCCATTATTTCTCTCACAAATAACCTGCACATGTGACTCTGTGATTCTGTGTGCTTGTTAGAGTAAGCCTCATGAGTAAGCAAAGCAGACAGGAAAACCTAACAGTTATCTTGGATCAAAAGTCCACCTAAAGATACTAAGGGATGGATATATGAGAAAGGCGAGCAGGTAGGTCACTTCTCCAGGATGTTCTTTAGATCTCCAGAGCCTGCAGCTCAGGGGCTCAAGGTGGAAGACATTCCTGGAGTAACTGAAACCTCTTCAGCAAAGAGACAAACCAGATCACTTCAATCAAAAGATCAGACATTGGCAGGCGGGTGAAAGTGTCTGTGAAAGCTGATGTTAAGAGCTGAATTAATTATTCGCAGTGGTCAAGGTGGCTGTGGAAAAGCACAAACTGGGGATGGAGGAGCAAGTTGAGCAACCACTACTCTGCACTTATAGAAGCAGAGCAAGCAGTTGGTCAGCCCTGGGTTGTTGGAAGTTGTGAGTTGCCAGCCAGGATTTTGATGACCCCAAAGTGTGGGAGTAATGACACAACAGGTGACTAGCTTGGTTCTTCAGGTGGCACATGCAGGTGAGGTTCTCATCATGAACCTCCACCACACCGAGGTACTTTACCAAGAGACGTGTCAGGGTTAGCACAGCTGGATGGTCCTATCTTGCAACAACCTCATGGGAGCTTCTTATGATACTCCAACAGCAAGTTTAATCTCAGTGCAACCAGCCAGCTCTCACTGTCTTAATTCTAGGACTATATCCGTTCACGTGGTGTGGAAGGGTTGTGCAGGGTGCATCATGGGGTACATCACATCACCCAACGGTGTCACGTTTGGTGTGTAACGCTGAGATTACCAGTCCTTCTGCATAGGTATTTCATGAGGATTGAGGTGCTGCCACCAGGGATGGGTAGATCTCTGCTGACATGTGGGTGACCCTTTTCTGTACCAGTCCTTTCTCAAGTACAGATTCATTTATGGAGGTCCCAGGTACCTTCTGCTGTGCAAGTGCTCTAGCTCTTTGTTGACCAGACTGCATTCTTTACTTATCTTGGTCCTGTCCACCTCCTTTAGAGACTTCTCCTGGACATGACACTAAGGTAAAAAACGATCTTGGGCTTGATTCGGATGTGACAATCCTGTGTCCTTATGTCTAAACCAGGAGGACTCTGTGTAGTCTGTTCATCTCTCAGCTATATTTAAGGTTTAGTGTTCACACTTCACATAATTTTGTGAAGAAATAGGCATCTGTCTTGCTGCCTTAGCATTGAATGAGAATGGTTTTTAAAATATATAATTTGTGGTATAGTTCAGCAAACAAAAATAGTGACCAGATGAAATATATTCCACTTTGTTTAAATGAGAGTGAACAGATAACTGGCAAGAAAAGTGAAACACAAGAGTCCTTCTACTGAATTCTGTCAAAAATGAAGTGTTAAAGAGAAAGTAGGTTCTTAGACAGCAAGACAAATTGAAGATTCTCCATCTACATTTCAAAGACTTCAGTGTCCCAAGGCAAGGCAAACAAAATGATATTTGCATATTCATTGACACTGGAACAGTATCCAACGGGCATCAGTCAAATGGAAGAACTGAGAGAAGGGAGGCAAAATTAGCATACAATGTATTTCCTCAAATTGAGAAATGAGATGGAAGGAGTAGGAGGGGAAGCTCCTAAGAGAGTCCTTTGATGCTTGTTTTTTCCCGAAAGGGAAGAGGACATGGGGAAGTTGTGATTTAAAACTGCAGCTCACTGATACACTGAACCTAACTTGAGGGCTTTTAGTGCTGCAGTAGAAACATCACAGCCTCACGACTCAATGTGTTGATCTGGAATAAACTTTCTGTGCCAGTTCAGATTTGTTCAAATAGGGCTGATTGGTTAACTTGGTGCCAGTGTATTTAATGTCAGATACGGCATCAGCGTGCAAACAGAAGTACTGCTCTGCTGCACCTCTCTTGGCTTGCCTATAGGCCTTTTCATCAGTCCCTTCTTGCTCTCTTCCCACCCATACAATGTCCAAGTCACTGGCTCCATGCATCCCCACACCCTCCATATGTAGCTCGGGACCTTACAAGTTTCTTTTCACTTTGGACATCCAGTATCTTTGATCCTGTCCTGGTCATGGACCTTCACATGGACCTCTCCTTGCTCATTGCCTCCACACCAGGCTTTACTGTCACAATCACACACAATCCTATGTCCAGTTTGGGGCTCCCCAGTTCCAGAGAGACAGGGACCTACTGGAGAGAGTCCAAGGGAGAGCTACGAGGGGGACCAAGGGACTGAACGTCTCTGCTGGGAAGAGACGGAGAGAGCTGGGGCTGTTCAGCCTGGAAAGGAGACGGCTGAGAGGGACCTTAGTGATGGGTATCAAGAGCTGAGGGGTGGGGGTCAAGGGGAAGGGGACAATCTCTTCTCGGTGGTGCCCAGCAATAGGACAAGGACTAATGGGTGTAAGCTAGAACACAGGAAGCTCCACCTCAATGTGAGGAGAAACTTGTTGGCTGTGCGGGTGCCGGAGCCCTGGCCCAGGCTGCCCAGAGAGGGTGTGGAGTCTCCTGCTCTGGAGACTTTACAACCCGCCTGGACGCGTTCCTGTGGGGCTGCCCTGGGTGACCCTACTCTGGCAGGGGGTTGGATTAGATGATCTCTAGAGGTCCCTTCCAACCCCCAACATTCTGTGATTCTATGATTCTATGATCCTGCTGTTTAGCATCCTCCCCAGGCCAGAGTCACACTCCAGACACATACGTCCTTTTATCTCCTCCTGACATAAATCTGTTCCATTCTGATGACACAGGGTCCCATGTGGGAGGGCTGCTGGGCTGCAAGACTGGAGACGTGTGGACCAAGGCAAAAGCCCTGGGAAAAGCCTACATGGAGGACAACGATGCTGGTGGCCACTCACTGCTGATGAGACATTCTGTCTGTGCAACAAGGATGCTGAGCACCGATGTGGCACTGGGGGATTTTCCATCCCAGCCTTTACTCTCCCATCCCACCCATGCTGTGAAACTTAACAGCATGCAGCAGCAACACCCAAATGATTCCTGAGACAAGATACGTTCTTATCCTGGTCATCTTTTCATCACACTAGTTTGGACCAGTGTCATGGCATCCAGCCCTAAAAGCAGCAGAGATGGCAGTGACGTCTCTGTCCTACCAGGGATCCATCCTACAACTCATCTTGCAAGCACAGGTCAGAGATCCAGGCCAGGCATTGACTTTTCTAAACTTGACCAAGGTTAACCCATTTCAGGGACATTCAGATAAGACCTACTACCACACAGCTGATGAGCAGTGAAGAGATCGTGGTGAGGAATCCATTGACTACCTGGAAGAAAGATTCATTTTCAAAGCTGTGAAGACATTAAGTGATCACTTCCATTCTCTTGCTTAAGATTTATGATACCTGTGGCTGGATTCTTGAGGATACAGATGCACTGTCCCGGAGTGGATGCGCAATCTGTGGTGAGAATATCTGAAGAATAAGGAGGAAACTACCTGTGATGGTGAGTCCAGGGGAAAGTGAACATATGCACATCTGGAAAAGGTGAAGCATTTCAGACATGCATGAATCAGATTCAACTGGGCTTCTGACTATGGTACAGTCAGAAATAAAATGTATGGAATATCTTCCACAGCTCTCATTGTCTACTGCCTTCCCAGCATCTCATGTTCCTCCTGAAGTGTGATCTGGTTGGACTCATGAAGAAAGTCAGGCTCTGTACATTCATTACTATGACTATTGTAAAACGACCCTTCAGGCACACTTTTCTCCTCTCCAGTCAACTTCTGCACATCACTAGATTTGGTTCTAGCACCTTAGTGCTGTAAATACTTTGATTCTTGTGTGAATTGAGATTATTTCCATAGTTAGGATTTTAAAAGTCACAAGGGTTTTGTTGGCAGAACCTGCAGGGTTGATCCAGGGACCTGCAAGGGTAAATACCACCCACCAGTAAGAATGGTAGAAAAATCACAAGTTTAGTGTTTCTGTTCACTTTGTGGAAAATGTCAGGTGATAGCAAGCATTTGGCAGGATTTCCCTGTAAATCAATCATGATGATTTTCCTTCCTGGTTCTCAAAGTAGACACAACAATAGCTCGTGTAGTTACTGGTAGCTTCACGTGACCTCCCTGATCCTAATTCAACCTCTCCTGCTGAGCAGTCTCTTTGCTCCCATTGCCATGTGCAGGCGAACACTACTGGGGTAAGAAAAGGGCGATCAAACCTAACACCCTTCAGATCACCACGCACACTGCACAGCCAAACAGAGCATCTCAGGTGATGTTCTAGGAGGTCCAAGGGACTGGGGCTCCTGTTAGGTAGGACATTGAAAGAAGCACGGCGGATCCATTGATCCATCGATCTACATGGGCTTAACATCAGTTGCTACTGGCATGACCCCCTGTATCTTTCTCCGTGACACACTCATGTTACCTGATCTCAACACCAAGCACTCTGAAGAGCCTGGAGATATTTATTAAGCTGAAATATTCCTGATTTGTTGTGAAGTTGGGTGGCACTTCAGAAGATTTACAGAGGCTCTAAGCCTCCTGAGACAATGGACTGGCAATAGGATCATGAAACCACATGATGATCCTGTAACCACAGAGAGGAGAGGAGAGGAGAAGAGAGGAGAAGAGAAGAGAGGAGAAGAGAAGAGAAGAGAAGAGAAGAGAAGAGAAGAGAAGAGAAGAGAAGAGAAGAGAAGAGAAGAGAAGAGAAGAGAAGAGAAGAGAAGAGAAGAGAAGAGAAGAGAAGAGAAGAGAAGAGAAGAGAAGAGAAGAGAAGAGAAGAGAAGAGAAGAGAAGAGAAGAGAAGAGAAGAGAAGAGAAAGCTGGTATTTGCTTCAAGGGGTCCCTTAATGAACTGGCCCAAAGCCTGGAGCCTTTCCTTTGCTCTTTTCATTTCCATCAGGTTTCCTCCATGATACATCGTCATATGGTCCATTCTTTCCTATTTGCTTATCCCACCTCCCTTTCTGTAAAATATTTTTTCCTGAAATTCCTAGCAGAAGATACTGGACAAAAAGCCATTGAGGCTGCTGTCCTATCAGTCCTCAGAGCCACCAGCCACAGGCATCATGAATGGAGACATCGGTTGCCCTGTGGACACTGCACGACAAAAAGAATGAGGATTCGTTTTGTACCAATGGCTTTGCCCCAGGCTATCAGAACGATTTTGGGTGAGCAGAAACTCTCCTGAATGCATTCAAATCTTTAAAGAAGGGAAAATTTAAATGTCTGACATGACATTTAAGAGTAGTGAAGAGGGCACTGAAATGTAACTGCTGCAAGTAATATTTTACTTGGGGGAGTTCCCTCTTTGACAAAAAAAATGCTTGTTCAAATTTCTGCAGTGAATATTGTGACATTTTCAGGAAATCTGCACGTGTCTATGCTGAACGTCCTCAAGCGCGAGATTCTTGGGGGAATTTGAGCCCAGTGCTATATGCTAAGAGTACAGAGAGCAAAATGTCTCCTTTCTTGGCTTCCTCAGAAAGACCAAGACGGCATCCGAGCCCTAGACTGTTGATTTCTTTCTTATCTTTGCCAGAGCAGATGAAGCTACCGACAATGACTGAGGCTAAAACAGATTTGGCTTCTTTGAAAAATCAGGGGGAAAAGCATTTTTGGAGGCATCCAAAGGTATTCTTGCCTTTTTCCCAACTCAGCATGGTGCTCCGGACCACTTTAATGGCTGTACAGAGCAAATGCAACCTAAAGCCAGGTCTAACCCCCTTGATACCTGCTCGGTTACCACTTGACAGGCAGGAGGGCTCGCTGGGGGTTAAGCAGCAAGGTCTGACAGTTATTGTTCGCTAAAGTGAGCAGCCGAGCCTAATGTGAGGTTGTTCATTATGGACTTTCTGACCGGTCAGCTGCAGTATTAGAGCTGGTCAAAGGTCTCTCCAAACATTTACCATCCATTAAAAGCTAACCTTTCTGTGTGTGTGTTTGAGCTTTGAGTTCTTGAATAGCTGGGGGCTATGCGTAAGGCTCGGTGCTTCCCCGGGGGTCTATTACACTGTCAAACACAGCTCAGCCTTTCCCCCAAGCGGCTTTCCTGAAGTGGACTCTCCCTCCCCGCCTCCCATCACTCCTCCAGGAGCCTGAAAGCTGTGAACAGCTTGCTGGCAGCTGGACATTCCTTATGGGCACTGTCAAGTTTGCTGGTCTTCTCCCTCCAAAAATAACCAGCAAAACATATTGGAGATCAGAGTTTAGTAGGAAATGGTTGTTTTCCCTTCACAGGGCGAGTTTTCAAAGATTTGGAATTTTTCCCATCGTATATTGAGAGCTGACAGTCTGATTTTTCATGCAGTCAAGCAGATTTGTCATTTTGGGAACGTTCGAAATGGAACAATGAGAACTGCTCTGCAAAACCTGGAGAGATGTTGTTTTAGGGAGAGCGACTTTATCAAAGCTTGTGCTTTCTATGCTCCCAGATGACACTTGGCTCTTGATGTCGTATGCCAAAGCCAGGCATTCCTCCTGCTTTTCTCCAGTTCCAAAGTTCACTGTGTGAAAGCCAGTAGCCTCGGGCTCACCTCTCCTCTCTCACACACTCAGCTTTGCATCGTTTCTTTGAAATCCTGCGTCAAAAGGCACACCATACGCTTTTGCATCACAAACAGGATTTCTTACCCCTTTCCCTTCCTTCCTTTTCTCCCCTATTTTGTGTTTTCCCCTCATTTAACCACCTCTTTCCTACCACAAGGTTTCAGAGATGCTTCTGGCAAAGAGATAATGGCCTTATTTGCAGGTAGCCTTGCGTCACCCCTGATTTCATGGCTTCTAGTTTGGAATTAGATTGCATTTGGTGATTTTGGCTTGAAGTATTGGCACAATGAGCCAGCATTTGCCTGAAAATAAAGCAGAATGCATATTTAGGAATGCTTACATGTGAGAAAAGAGGTGTTATTTTTCCTGGAGTGCTGAAATTATGGCTGCCTCGGGAGGGACCAGGATACTGTGAATTCACACCTTACCTGTTGTGCAATGATTTTCTTACCTAGGTAGTCCTCAGACCCTGAAGCTGGTGGCTTTGGGTCTGAGTCTTTGAGATAATTAATTCTCTTCCACCTTTCAAATTTTTTTTTTGGCTTAAAAGAAAGCATTTACATCTACAAATAGGTACAGAAACAACGTGTTTGAGTTTCAAAACTGGTGAAGGACTGTTCCTCGCGGTGCTGTTATTGGTTGTACTCCCATGAGGGGTGAAGAAAAATGCAAACCAACTTCCTCATACAGTTTAATGTTAATATGGCTCTGGGTAGAATGAGCAATAAAGAGTTTTAAAGAGGATGACCATGGGAAATGGAAACTGGGAGGAACAGAAAGCTTTTCCCTTTTGAGGAAGGTTCTTCGGAAGGACCAGATAAAGGGGGCATTAGCCAGCACCAGCATCTCTCCAAGGTCTGGCCACTGAGCAGAGTTCAACTGCAAGGACGAACCAAGAGAGCCCTAGTATTAAATCACACTTGAAAAATAAGTGGAAAATATCTCAGAATGTCCCCATCAAAGCCTAATTATCTCCTAACTTCTTAGACGTGAGAGAATTTTCTTTGTCTATTTAATTTCATGCTTATCATCAAACTAGTCATTAAATGGCTGAGCATTAGGGGAAAAATTCAAGGCTTTCTGGTCTGTCTTGCTTAATCCTTTAGCCCCTCCCTTCCCTCCTCCTCCCCGTCCCACTTTCTCCCTGGCATGGTCAGGGAAGGCGAAAGGAGGCAGGGTGTCGCGCTGGGCAGTGTGGCACGAGCTCTGCGCGGCGGTCTTGAAATGGGTGGGACGGGAGGGTAAAGGCTGGGATGGAAAATCCCCCGGCACCACATCGGAGCGGAGCAGTGCAGCTCTGATCGCCGGCAATAGGTGATTTGCATCCCGGGGGATGCAGCGGAATTGCAGAGGCCTCTAAGGCTGCGAGGAGACCCAGAGGTCTGAGCCTTACAATGGAAATGAATTGTCAGGTGAATCACTAAAAGCAAGGCCAAAATGATTAAACAGCAAATGATACTGGGCTTTCCTGTCTCCTAGCACGTTACAAGAAAGCGGAAAATAAAAAACATATTCAGCCACTGAAAGGTTTTTGTGTAGGATGAATCAAGGATGTAGATTTGCTGCTTTGGGTTACCTTTGACACCAAGAACACAGAAATATTGAAGTAGAGATCGACTGTTTAAGCTGATGACAACACTGTCCCATTGGAACAAATTACTGCTTTAGGTCTCGGCTCTTTTTCAGTGAGACCGGAGGCAGGGGGCTTAGGACACAGTCTGTAACAGCTACTTGCAGCCTTGCTTGGAAAACTTTATTCTGGCCATGGTAGGATTTTGGCTTAGTTAGACCAGTACCCATCCAGTTGGGCGATTCCTAGGTTCACAAGTATTTGTGGCAACATCCTGTCTACTTCTCCAGTGATGTATTTCCTTCTGAGGGGAATCACTGCAACACTCACTGTCCAATAAGTCTGCAGGGCAAGGCAGTCCTATCAAAGGGATCCCTGAGTATGTGTTTTACCTTGATGCCAACTACTGCTGCTTTCTGCACTTTGGTTTTCAATGTCTGGGAGGAACCATTTCCCCAGCAGCCATCTCCGAGCAGTAAACTTTTGACCTGAGCTAATTACTGAATTCACTTTATAGAAGTAATGAGGTTCTGAGCCTCTGCAATGCCTTGGAGGCTCTAGAGAGTCCGAGCCAAAACCTGAGCTCCCTAATCAGTTCTGACTCTGTTTTTTTTATTCATTTACTGAGTGCCCTGAGGCACTGCCGCTCCTTGTGCTCTCTGGGAGCAGCCGCAGTGCTGTTTGTCCCCAGTCTGCAACTGGGCAAAACATCCCAGTTCAGGGCTGCAGATCTTCTCAGCATCTTGGTAATGAGAGGAGAAGATACCAATGGTCAGAGCAGCAGGGGCAGGAGAGTTGCTGTCTTTCCTCAGGTCTACTCTTACACAACCTGGGTCTCCTCCTTCTGCCTCAAATTCTCCAACAAAGAAACCGATAGCACTTTGATACCTGTGGGTAGTATAATGATGAAAGCAGGTGATGTGTTGCAGTACAGGACCACTCATGGACACTGGAAGCAAGACCACAGTCGGGAACATGCTTCCACACTGCAGAAATGCGGTTGTGTGCTCTGGTCAACTTGTGCAGTCACCATCTCCCTTCTTTTGCTGATTTTCTTGCCACCCAGTATAGACAGGCCTTAACCAGGGGTCCAAAACTAAACCCATCCTATCTTTTGCAGGAGCTGTCAGCAGCTGGAGTTCTGCGCTGAACCCCTCAGTCTCCCAAGCCCACCGCTGGTCTCTAGCTGCTCACAGAGTTAATGGTCCTGGATTCCCCCTTCAAACAGTTTCTCTTGCCCTTGTTTCTTGATCCAGATCTCACCTGCAGAGGGACCCACCAGGCTGAAGCCTTGCTGAGGGGCAGAAGATGACTGTGTCACCCAGGCAAGGATGCTGCTGACGAAGCTCTAGCTCCAGCCCTCAACTCGAGCAAGCAACCGTCCAACCCAGGGCAGCGTGATGAACAGAGCATCCCTGCTTCCCAGAAGGATGACGGAGGGCTGAAAGCACGCTGTGGCTGGCTATCCTCGTGACCGAAGGAGCCAGTGGTTCTGCGGCAGCTGTGACCTCCTGAGGCCACGTCCGCTGCATCACTACGGCGGGATCCTCTGCATCCTCGTCAATGTGCAGTGTGGGACCCCACGGCGAGGGGTGTCGTACCCTAAGCTGAACCTCCCACGGCTGCTTCCTTTCCGCTCCTGGCAGGCAGGCAGAGCTCGTGCCTGCCTGAGAAATACTCCAGCCCTTGTGTGCTTAGTCCTGCAGCAAGGGCAAGGGCGGTGTCAGTTGGAGCACACGGCAGGCAGGGCTCCCATCCCCAGCTGCCAGAATGCGGGGATGGACGTGGAGTTGCTGTGGGTACAAACAAAGAGATCTTGGTTGGGAGGAGGGAAAGGGGTTTACGTCCCAAATCTGCGCGGTTGAGCCAGCATGTGTTCATTAGCGCGGTCTTGGCAAACGCAGCTTGATTTGCTGAGAGGGACGTGGCTGGTATTTACACAGTGATGCCACTTTCTGCTTTTCCTCTGTCTCATTTCAGATAGGTGGTTAGTGACTCAGAGAAAAAAAGCAGAGACTTTGTGAGAAATCCTTGTGTCCAGCCTCACAAATGAACACAACTTACAACTGAAATAATAATATTTTAACACACAGGTTTGAGAGATCACCTCACCTGACACAAGGCACAGGAATTAAGATCTTCTTTCTTTTTAGTCTAAAGATTCCTTAAAACCTTATGTCCTATTTTCAGTTTTAAACATGGAATTAAAGCTCGTGTCATCTGAAATGCTCGAAAAGCAGCTATAGCAGGAAAGTGAAGT
>NW_009716808.1:0-1024 GCF_000703405.1 Apaloderma vittatum | reverse complement strand
ACCTTGTGATACGGGGAGAAGAGTCTTGGCTGGTAGAAATGCACCAAAGCCTTTTGCCATCAGTGGAGATGGGCAGATTTTGCATCACTGGCTGCGAACAAAGAACTTACCTGGTTTGGAGGCTGCAGGGAAGTGATGCAGAAAGATCCATAACTGGACAGGTAGAGATAAGCTGTGAATTCCTGGTACCAACATGCTTCTATACTATTCTATAATTCTATAATTCTATGTATATAATTTTATAATAATATTTAATTTTTATAATTCATCAAACCATACAGCAAGGTCTAAAACTTTATTTTGGGAAATTCAGGTTCACAAGTATAGTCAGCTACCAACAGTTCAGTGATGGATATGGCCAACAGAAAACAATGTTGAATTTCAGGTGCTTGTCCAAAAACAAGAAGAAAAAAACTTACAGAAACCATGTTAAAAAATGCAATCTTTTCATAATGCTTTGGCCAGCTTTCATATTCATCCCTCCCACTTCCACCGTTGACTCCCACACTTTTGACTTGCACTTCAGGGTCAGTTGAGCTGGCTGGGAATACTGCTCACTGTCAGCAGAGCTGCCCCGGCCATGACCAGGGAGGTGAGCACCCTGGTCTCATGACACATCGATTTACCAGGGTCTAAAGTGATTACGGATTCCTTCCAATGCAGGCAATCCAAAATCACTTGAAGAGGACAACAAATCCTGGAACTCTTGTGCCACCTCTCAGAGCCCCAGCATCGTGATGCTTGGGTCATGAGAACGGTGTTGGATAACTTGAAGGAGCAGTAAAGTAAATCCATTTTGGTAAAACAGAGAAGACTGATAGATGCAATTTTGCAGGTCTGATCTGTTAAAGCAACCTGCCTTGTACTGGGGAAAATAAAACCCTGCTGCCAGC
The DNA here is from genome assembly GCF_000703405.1 of Apaloderma vittatum. NCBI lineage: Eukaryota > Metazoa > Chordata > Aves > Trogoniformes > Trogonidae > Apaloderma > Apaloderma vittatum. The sequence goes on along the minus strand of NW_009716808.1, from coordinate 131 downwards.
ATGATCAATGACTGGAGTGGGTGAATTAATCTCAGTTAAGATGTCCCTGATCACTGCAGGCGTGTTGGACTAGGTGACCTCTAAAGATCCTTTCCAACCTAACTACTCTTCTCTTCTCTTCTCTTCTCTTC
>NW_009716807.1:1407-9112 GCF_000703405.1 Apaloderma vittatum | reverse complement strand
AGACACACACAGACACACACTCTAGTCCAGCAGCTAGCATCTTTTACAGCTAAAGCCTTCATTTTCAGAATACACTAAATATTTAAGAAACAGAATACAGTGCTCCAATCTTATTTCCTACATTTTAAGAAGCTGAGTGGAAATCTGGAGGAAAAAACCCCCACATCTGTAAATCAAGATGTGGATCTGATCTCACAACAACTCTTGTTCAAAAAGTCATTCTTTAACACCATGAAAACATACACAATTTCCTGTGTGGGTAGATATATAATATATGCTATATTAAAAACTTTTTTCAAGGCCACAGACTAGAGATTAAGTTACAGTATATATATACATATATATATACACACATATATATGTGTGTGTATATAAAGTATGTACATACGTCTCTCCCAACATGGTCATTAGAAAAATACTTAGAGTTCAGACAAAAAAAATCTGAAAAAATGTAATATCTTAACAAAAACTTTCTTAAAACTAACCTGGAAAATAAGACTAGAAAGGTTTGTGTAAGCTTAAAGAAAGATGACTTTAAAGGGAGCCAAATCCAAGACTTACTTTGTATAACAGTCTTTTTTACCAGCTATGTTAGGAGAAACCCTATACTCTCCTCAACCAAAGTGTCTCTTGTTTTGTAATGACTTAAAGGGTTTATGATAATCCATGTCTGGCTCACACTTAAGTGCTACCTAGTATTTCGAATCACAAAATCATTTAGGTTGGAAGATACCCTTAGGACCATTGAGTCCAACACTGCAAACTCCACCACTAAACCACGTCCCCCATTTAAAAGCATAGCTAAATATAAGCAATATTTTGTAACATCCCAAATATGGATGTAGCATACTTAAAAACAGTATTGGCTAAGGAGTGAGAAAAAAGCCAGACCTACTTTATTATTCAAAAAGAGTGCTGAGGACAGTGATTTTAGAATTAGGTATGAGTGAGCTCAGCAGCTGGCATGGGTGAGGCTATCACAGGCAGCACAAAGCAGGACTGTGGGTTGCAGATGGTCTAACTGCAGAGCAGGTCCCAGAGCTCAGAGCTCTTGAGAATGCCACATTAGCTCTTTGGGAATATTATATTTCAGAAATACCTTTTATCATGACATGTAACCCAGCTTACTATAATGACCATATTTAAGCGCCTGCACTCCACCTGAGCTGAGAAACTTGCTGCTGCAGTTTCCCTCATATCAGTAAGGCAATCAATTTCTATGTAAGTCAAAATACTGTAATACAATTTAGTTTTGGAAAAAGAAATGCTTTCCAGTTCCAGCCTGAGCCACAGCCTATTTTTTTAATTTTCATTATTTATTTTCATTCACATTTGAGAAGAAACAGCTTACCTGCAATTTTGACTGTGAACAAAGATAAAGCTGAAGGACATCAGCTGTACTACGTATTCGAACTGAAGCTCTTTCTGGCTCAAAGTTGGGATTAATTAAATCAGTGAAAGGTTCATTAGTGACGTCATTTCCCAGTAATGAGTAGCAGAAAAAAAACTCAGGTTGCCATTCAGGAAGTCTCATAGTACTAGGAACTAACTAAAAAAGATGCAGAAAAGAAGAATCTAACTCTTTCATTAACATAGTTAGAGTAATCCTTAAACATTAGCTCAGCAATTAAAGATATCAAACTACCAAGCAGCTGATGTAAATCCTAGATTGCACTACAAAAAACCCAACCTTTTTATACACTCAAACTTTTTCTTATTAAAAAAAAATAATCTTATTTTACAAGCATACTAAACTTGCAAAATTAGTCTGTTTGAATTACCCTTGTTTTATTGGTATCAAGAGTTGTAACCGCTTTTATTGAATCTCTGATGTGAAGCACTGCACAAACACCCAGAAAAAAGCAGCATCTTCACAAAATACTTACAGAGTAAATAAACAACACCAATTAGATAAATTAATATTAACTTATGTGATTGTATGAAAGACTGGAACAGCCAGAAACAGCTACTTTATCCTGTAGCCACCGCAACTGAGTTTAGTGCCTAAAAATGCACAAGCTACCTCAGAGTGATCATAATACATTTACTTTACAAAGCCCTAAAATTCTGACATGGAAAATTACTTTCACCGAGGATTAAAAAAAACCAAAAAACAACAAAACCCTAAGACACTACAAGACTGGGGGAAGTTTATCATAAACTATGAGTTACAGACCAACTAAAATCTGTGTCATGGGTTTGACTCTGGTGGTTTGGGTTTTTTTTTCTGTAGAAGTGGGGGTAGACTCATGCTAAACTTCCCTCACCCCCAGGTAGGAGTTGGACCTGCCTCTGGCCAGGGCCAAGCCAACCAGTGCCTCTGAGATCAAGGTATTTAAGAGGCAACACCACTGTTCTCTTGCTCTTTCGGTTTCATCTTGCTTTGAGCTTTCTTTAATGTTGGGGTGTTTTTTCTGTTGGAGGAGGGGGAAGTGAGAGGAGAACAAAGGAAAGTTGCCCTGAGAAGAAGGCAGGTGAGAAGAGTCCTAGAGGAGAAAGGGAAGGCCGCCCTAGCAGAACCTTTCTCTGGAATGTCATTGTGAGTAACAAGGCAGGAAGATGATTGCCTGCAAGCTAAGAGGACTGACAGATGCGTTGGAACATACAGAGCTCCCAGAAAGGGGAGAGAGTCCAAGCATCAGTGGGAGACATGCCCGAAGCGATCTGTGGCCCCAAGGGACTCCTAGGAGGAAGAGGATTGCCTCCTGTGAGGTGGACACCACACGGCAGGAAGGAGAGATTGCAAGGAGCCCACCTTCTCAAGGAGGAGCTGCCATGGGCAATGAGTAATGGTCAGATGGACCAAGTCCCCACCCCCTGCCACTCCTTGCACTGATGAGGGGGGAGGATGCAGCGTATTTGAGATCGGGTCATATTTATTCATGTATTCTTCTCGCTATCCTACTTCCTAAATGGTGGTGAAGAATTAAACCTATGTCTTTCTCCCCCAAGTCCCTCTGGTTCTTCAACCATCATTTTAAATGGTAGATTTTACCCTCCCTATCCTTAATCTCAAACCCTCAAGCCTTTTTAGTTGAATTGTCTCCCTCCACACCACTGTGGAAATGGGGGCGGGGGAGGGCCGAGCTGGAGACCGTGTGATTTTTTTTGTCCCAGTCGGCTTGAACCACGACACACTGGCTTGGAGCCAGGACTGTCACAGCAACTTGGGCACAGCCATATTTTAAAATCAGACAATATGTATCAGTGTGGTACAGCAGCTAAGGTCTAAAGCTAAAATAACCACATTAGTGTGGCACTTTGTCAAAGCCAGTAAGTCCTTCCCTTAGGCAACATGTAAAGTGCTACTGTTTCATATATCTTACCGATCTAAAAGTATTTTGTCTTGTTCGCACTTCAGCACACAGGCACCATGTTGAAGACTGATGTTATCCATACACATACTTCATATACTATTTTGTAACAAAAATGTACACACTTCATAAAAGCACACCACTAAAAGTGCAGTATTAGTGCTCCAAAACAATTCTGATCTTTCTTCTTCAAATTGACATGCAAGCACTACATAGTTTTAAAATTCCTATTCATGTATATTAAAAAAATTTCAAGAAACTTGCAAGACAATAAAAATATCCTAACTAGAAATAAGGTTATGGGAGGGCAAAAGTACAGAAGCAGAACAGTACTTACAAGTTACACATAACAAGGAAACAAACCTGTTCCAACTGTGTGGCAAATGCAATGGTTACAGACAAGACAAAGTAGTCTCCACAATACTTCGCTGGTCCAATCTGATGATAGCCTTCCTCTTCATTTAAGACTGGTACAATACTTTTAGGGTCTAGCCCAGAAAGAAGGGTAGATGCTAATAGAGAAGGAAAAAATAAGCAACTTGTGTTCTTATTAATTGCTGCAGGAATCTTGTATGTAATTGTAATGTTACCTTTAATGACTGCATATACAGAAAGACAAATTGCAAATAAAAATATTGATGCTTGGTTCCAAAGCATTTCAACATAACCAAGCCCCTAAGTATACTTATGCATAGCTACAAAATTAATTTGCATTCAATGGACACAGATGTTGTTTTGAACACTATGCTAGCCAGAATTCTAGTGCACATTTTTATTTAATGTTACAGTGAGTAACATTACATGGATGGGAACTTTATTTCATTATGTTAGAATCTACCATGCTGTTTCCTTATTTTACTCATTAAAGGAAACACAAGACAATAACTGCACATGGCAACCTATTCAGTTGTTGAAAGAAATATGATGTTTCATTCCACAGACTTCTGGAACACAGTGCATTAAATATTGTATTCTGGTTCACAAATTTCCAGTCCAGAGTGCCATTAATACATTTAAAAAACTAAGGTTACACTAAACAGTAATGATCAGAGTATTTTTGCTTGTGAACAAAAAGGCTCCATTTCAAACTCTTGAAACATTATACCACTTACGCTAGTGAAGCAAAAAAGAAAAGAAATAAAAATCTAAGTTTACAAATCCTAGAAGGAAAACCTCTCCTTAACTATCTGAGTACAAGTAGAACTGCGTAGTCTAGCTTCGTCATACCCACTCCTTGGGAATACTAACTTTAAACCTGTGAAAATCAACACATTATTCTCTAAACATGGTATTGACTCTGGAGATGATAGAAGGGAAAAGCTGGCAGAAGTGCATGAAGTGCAAAACAGTGCTGGCTCAAAGCAGAAGGGATTTCTTGTCTTTTCTGCCAGTGTCATGAGGGGTAGAAGAGCTTGCAGGCAGAAAGATCACAAGTGAAGCACAAGTGAAGCACAGATTAACAAATCATTTACTGTAGTGCCTTGCCTCCTTTACAAACTTTACAGTATGCAGAATTCCCTGCGCTTTGTTGTGAACCTGTGAAGGATAAAAATAAGCCAAGTGATCACAGTGGAACTTCACTACTGCCTTAATTACTCTTGCACTGCAATCAAGTCAAAGTCTGAGACAGAAATCTTGTAAAACACTTACTGCCACTGAGTTTTTGTTTTTACAAAACCACAGCCACAGATTATGATGAGCAGATGACTAATTTAAAATTAGGAAAAAATTAGCCTCAGGGTAAGAACACAAAGTATCATAAGCTAAGTAGAAGAAAAATCCATTATATGTAACAGAGGCTCAGTCTTTAGAAATGAAGAAAATAAGGTTTTAGGGAGGGGATGAAGGAGGAGGTAAACCTGGTTTTGTTGTGGTTTGTTTTTTGGTGTGTTGTTAGTTTGTGGTGTTTTGGGTTTTTTTAATCAAGTTTCTAACCATTTGGGTTTGTTATTTTAAACTCCCAACTTGCACTAGAAAAATCCCAGATAAAAACATGACTGAAAAGCACAAAACAAAAACACCTACTAGCATTGATATTTGAACACTCATAAGTTTTGATAGATTTCACTAATTACCCTTGAAAGGAATATACAATGGTATGCAGTTAAAGTAGATGTCACTGCAGAACCTTACCAACAGAATGTAAGTCCTGAATGATTTAGATTAGATGAAAAGACCATCAGAAAAAAGCAGCCTACTAAAGAAATGAAATATTGCACTACTTTATAATTCCACACTGATCTACCAAAACAGTATTCTGTAAAGAAGCTTCTTACTTGTTTCATTACTTTCAGAACTTTCTAGAGCCCTGAAATAAAAGTAGGATGCTCATAAAGTACGAGTCCCTGATTCCAGGTTTGCAACTCTGCCCACCTGAAAGCCACAAAATTACCACAGTAAAGCATCCTTGTAAAGTTACTACCACAAGGTGCATTCATCAACAGTACAAGATTTACAATGGAAAAGTTATGAAATGAAAATTCTCAATACTTGAAGCAACACATTTGCAACGTTCACCTGGCACAGGAACATTTTTAATTCAAAGTGAGTGATAATCATCTTACTTACCCTTCCCTTCTCTAGGGGGTGCCTCCTTCGTTTTAAAACCCTCAAGTAGTGCTTTTGAATCAGTCTCCAACATAACACCTACTTGTATTTCAGATTTAAATTTGGTGTACTTGCTTTTAAGCAGAGGATACCATTTTGGTGTCTACATAATTGAAAACAAAAATAAAGCCCAAAGCCATTTGAAAAATAGTAATATAACATTGTTACATTAAAAATAGACTTGCTCTAGTATTTTCACTTCACCATCTACAGAAACATACCTTGGTTTATTTTCAGAAGTTTGGTCTATTTTGTGTACACCATTATACTAACACATTCTACAGAATGATTCCTGGAAGACTGGCTGAACATACTCTTTTCCACTGATTTGTGGAGTAAACAAGTTAGAAATAACAATACACTATAAATCTTTGATTAGAAGAGAATATATCCAAGTCTAACTGAAACTTACTGTGCTAAGTTATATGCAGCATAAATCCTTAAGTGTGATGTCAAAATAAGGCACCAGGGTCCTGTTATGACCCATATCAGAGTTAGGTTTTGATCAAGCACAACACAGAATTTTGATTAATTAAATTTATAGAAACAATTATATTTACTTTGTGTTGTGTAACAGGGCTAGAGCTTCTGATGTCCTAACACATCTTCCACTGAGGTCCATCAAAAAAAAAAACCAACAACAAAACACACAACAACTTAAGACTTGATTGCATGATGGAGACTCAATTTAATTGCTCGATATCAATTGCTTTGATATTTTTTCCAGGCAATTAAATCATGGAGTTGCTTAGAAGTACTGCTTACAAGTATTCCATTTCTCAAATTCAGAAGCGTAAGATTAGTACAAAGGAATTTTCATTTGCCCATGTTCTTATATAGAATCAAGATGTCTCTCCTCAAACGAAAAAACAAAAAAAGCGCACATGATGAACTAGGAGTCATACACCAAAATAAGACTCTGAAATCTTGCCTGTGCTTTAATTCATATTATCTGTAATAATACCATTATCAAAACATATTTTTAAAGTTTTATATCCCATAACATACCTGTTTCTTTTCCTGCACAGCCCTTAAATCAAGTACAATATAGCCTATATTCTCTTTAGTTGATAATACAGGATCCAATGCAAAACACTGGAGTTTGATAGGTGTACGCTGCAGCCTGAAATAATAACTCAGTTGGAATTCAAACTGTAAAAGTTATTTCTGTAATTAGTTCAGAAAATAATTTGTAAGTGCCAAGAATACTAGTGATATAAAATTTGTTTGTTACATAATTAGTTTTAGTAGGTCAGAAACTGAGTTTATACTGAACATCTTAAAAGTCATATAGTAAGTCAGAGAAGAAACTGGTGGATTAAACTTGTAAGAGGAGTGTATTATCATCTGACAGACCCTTTAGTCCTAAAAAGTGCTATAAGTACTAAAAAGACAAATTCAATCTCATCTACATGCAAGAAATAAACACTGTGTCTCACATGAACCTGGAATTTCACTTGTGAGAGTATCTTTAAAAATAGGACCTATTACAAGGTTTTTATACAAAGCACCTAACAATACTTAAAAGCATAGATAAGGTATAAGTAAGGTAGATTTACACATTTTTCTCTCAAACATCAAAGATAACATGGCCTTTTTAATGTATTTGAAAATACAAAAGTATTATTTGTCAGTCAAAACCAAATAATTACGGAAACCTTAATTTATGAGCTCTTCTATTTGATTTTTTCGAAAACATTTCATGCAGGCCTTTCAGGATTGAAGTCAATTCCATCCGACAGTATACACAGCATGACCTACAGCATTATTAGTTTGCTCTACTC
>NW_009716807.1:0-1376 GCF_000703405.1 Apaloderma vittatum | reverse complement strand
CTCTTTCCCCAGTAGGATAAAAAACCATACTATTCTGAATTTTTAAACATCACTTACCTTGCCACACAGTACTTTTGTTTGTTGTGGCAACAGTACAGTAGATCAGTATACAGCTAAAAGAAAGTTTCTAAAAAACAAATTCAGGTTACAGCAATATGAAATGGTATTTTAGAAGCTGTAAAGACAAGAAAATAAAATTTTATATCCAGATTAGACTTAACTTAATAACGTTACCTGTGTTGATGAAGTGCTTTCCCATTAAGTTCCCACGCCAATTCTGTAGCAAACTCTGGCTGGTCAGTATGCTCTACCGGATCAGTAGCTAACTCCTCACCATCAAATTTTACTTCAACTACAAGCATGTGCTTGGGTCGTTTCGGAAAATAGCGCCCTGTAAAAGAGTGTAATTGCCATGTGCCGTCACTAACAAAGATGCAAGAGCTCAGATTTATGCCACAGACCAATAACACAGGAACACAGTTCCTGTATCACCTTCCCTGTGCTTACACTGTGCTCTTGATACTATAAAAAAGCCTTCCCACTATGCAGAAGAAAAAAACACATAACATGAAACAGACTATTTGTGAAGCATCCAGATATAGTAAGACATAAAAAAGAGCAAAGAGAGAAAGACACAAGTAATTAGGACAACTTAATTTTAAGAGGTCTATGATTTGCAAATAGATCAAGTGAACAATTGAGAGACAGATCAAACATTTTTCCTCTCTCGCAGATTTTATCAGTGTCCTCTACCAAAGCAGCAAAACACAATTTAACGAAAGCACTGAAAGGCACTTCTCCAACTACTTGCTGAAAGAAAAAATAACTACTCGAGTTACACAGGAATTGTCCTGGATTCAGCATCATCCCATATTCTGATTAATAATTTAAATGCAAAATTAAGTGAACACTTCAAAAACTTACAAGTATCACTGGAAGGGGAGGCTACATGCACGTCATAGGACAGGATCTTATTTTAGATCTACTTTGGCTAACCACATAACTGGACAGATAGATAATAGGATTTCCTCGACAAGAGAAAGCATCAGCCAAAAAACCCAAACAGCTCAAAACAACAAAACACACACAAAAAACCATACCTCACACACAGAGACTAATTACACCTCAGTAGCTACAGTCTGTAGAAATACAAAATTATCGAGGTGTTCAGTTCAACACCAAAAAAATCTACTTAGAGCGGATCTATCCTGGCTTTTAAGGTGTGCGCCCATAGCTTCATTAATATAACTAGTTTATTAAGTATACCTTGACTTAGCCCGCTCTCTCTGCAACAGGAAAACACACCTGGCGGCAGCGCCCACCCCCCGTTAAAGAGGTGCCCGCTCACTGCAGGGCAGCCAGACCAGATGACCTTT
>NW_009716806.1:9756-9957 GCF_000703405.1 Apaloderma vittatum | reverse complement strand
AAATGCAAAGGTAAGAGAGGTGTCACCTCACAGTGATGGTAGATCTACACAAGGAGAAAGCAAGTGTTGGATGTCCATGAGCGAGCAGTGTGCCGAGGTGGCCAAGAAGGTCAATGGCAGCTGGCCTCTATCAGGAAAACTTTAGGCTGCAGGACCGGGACAGGTATTGTCCCCTGTACTCAGCACTGGTGAGGCCAAACC
>NW_009716806.1:6430-9648 GCF_000703405.1 Apaloderma vittatum | reverse complement strand
TGTCAGATATGGGGTTGTTCAGTCTGGAGAAGAAGAGGCTGAGATGAGACCTTCTCACTCTCTACTCCCTGAGAAGTGGTTGGAGCGAGATTGGGTCAGTCACTTCTCTCGGGGAACAAACATTAAGACAAGAGGGAATGGGCTCAAGTTGCAGCAGGAGAAGTCGAGATTGGATATTAGTTATAATTTCTTTACAGAAGGCGTTCTCAGCCACTGGAACGCATTGCCCAGGGCAGTGCTGGAGTCCCCATTCCTGGAGGGATTTAAGAGTTGGACAGACACAGCTCACAGGGACATGATTTAGTCCAGGCCTTCTCAGGCTTTAGTTACTGGTTGGACTCAATAAATGTCTGTTCCAACGTGGGCAATGCTGTGATGTGCCAGATGGAGGGTGAATCCCCACAAGTTCAGCACTTGACTTGACTCTAGAGTTAGAGACTGGAGGATTTCCATGGGCAAAAAAAATATCATCCAAGAGAAGCACCAGACTGGTCCCGGAGTTCCTGCACTGTTGGAATCCAGGAGCTCATTGGCAGAGGAACAGCAGCTACCTGAGCACACCACACCAGCGTCTTGGCCATGGTTGCAGACACTCAATCCCCACGGTCTGGCCCTGCACTCAGAGAGAGCTGACTCAATCCCCGTGCAGTTCACGTTGTTCAGCCAGATGGAATCACTTCCCCGGCCAAAGCGCGCTGACCTCAGGGCTGCGACTGCCACCCCACAGCCCAGCTGCCGGCACACCACCTCAGCATCACGCATGTCCCAGCCGTCGTCGCCCACCGTCCCCCACCGGTGGCTGTGCAGCACCTCCACCCTCCCAGAGCAGCGGCTAGAACCATTCACCAACCGGACATCAGGAGGCTCTGGAATGGAAAGATAAGAGAGGCGTCACTTCACAGTGGTGGTAGACATGCACAAGGAGAAAGCAAGTGTTGGATGTCCCTGAGCCAGCAGTGTGCCCAGGTTTCCAAGAAGGCCAACAGCACCCTGGCCAGCATCAGGAATCGTGTGGCCACCAGGACCCAGGCAGAGATTGTCCCCCTGTACTTCACACAAATGAGGCCACACTTTTGGTTTTGGGCCTCTGATGACAAGGACACTGAGGTGCTGGAATGTGTCCAGAGAAGGACAAGTAAGCTGGGGAAGTCTCTGGAGAACAAGTCTGATGATGATTAGCTGAGGGACCTGGGGTTGTTCAGGCTGGAGAAGAGGAGGGTTAGGGGTGACCTCGCTTTCGAAAACTCCCTGATGGGAGGTTGGAGTGAGGTGGGAGTTGGTCTGTGCAACCAATTAACTACCGATGGGACAAGAGGAAATGGTCTCAAAATGCAGCAGGAGAACTTTAGATTGGATATTAGATAGAATTTCTTTACAGAAGGATTCTCAGGGATTGAAACATGTTGCCTGTGACAGTGGTGGACTCCCCATCCCTGAAGGGACTTAAGAGTCGGGCAGATACAGCACGTAGGAACATGGTTCAATCAGGGATGTGTCAGTGTTTGGTTAACGTAGGGACTTGATGATCTTAAAGGTCTTTTCCAATCTGGGCAATGTTGTGATATGTCGAATGGAGGATGAATCCCCACACGTTCAGCAATAGACTTGACAATAAGAGATTGCAGGATGACGCTATGCAAAGACCATCATCACAGAGAAGAACATAACTAGTCCTAGAAATTCTTGCACTGTTGGAATCCAGGAGCTCATTGGCAGAGGAACAGCAGCTACCTGAGCACACCACACCAGCGTCTTCTTCGTGGTTGCAGTCACTCACTCCCCAGGGTCTAGCCCTGCAGTCAGAGAGCACCAACTCTGTCCCTGTGCAGTTCATGTCATCCAGCCAGATGGAATCATGTCCTCGGCCAAAGTGAGCCGAGCCCGGGGCTGCGACTGCCGCCCCCCAGCCCAGCTGCCGGCACACCACCTCGGCATCACGCATGTCCCAGCCATCGTCACACACTGTCCCCCACTGCTGGTCGTGCAGCACCTCCACCCTCCCGGAGCAACGATTTGAGCCATTCACCAGCCGGACCACAGGAGGCTCTGCAAAGGAAAGGTAAGGGAGGTGTCACCTCGCGGTGGTGGTAGACCTACACATGGAGAAACCAAGTGTTGGATGTCCCTGAGCCAGCTCTGTGCCCAGGTGGCCAAGAAGGCCAACGGCATCCTGGCCTGCATCAGGAATCGTGTGGCCAGAATGTCAAGGGCTGGGATTGTCCCCCTCTACTCCAGGCTAATGAGGTCACACCTCAATCGCTCTCTTTGGTGCCAGTGGCACCCTGGACTGTATCAGGAATCACTTGGCCTGCAGGACCAGGGCAGAGATTGTCCCCTGCACTCAGCACTGGTGAGGCCACACCTCAAACCCTGCGTTCAGTTTTGGGCCCTTCAGAACAAGAAGGACGTTGAGGTGCTGGAGTGGGTGAAGAGAAGAGCAAAGAAGCTGGGAAAGGGTGTGGAGAACAAGTGTGATGAGGAGCAGCTGAGGGATCTGGACTTGTTCAGCCTGGAGAAGAGGAGGCTGAGGGGAGACCTCACTCTCTACAACTCCCTGACAGGAGACTGTAGTGAGGTCCAGATCAGTCTGTTCAACCAAGTAATAAGTGATTGGACAAGAGGAATTGCTCTCAAGTTGCAGCAGGGGAACTATAGATTGGACAGTAGGAAGAATTTCTTTCCTGAACTGCACTGGAAAGAGTTGCCCAGGGCAGCACAGGAATCCCCATCTCTAGAGAGATTTAAGTGTCAGGCAGACACAGCACATAGGGACATGGTTTAGTTGAGGACGTGCCAGTGTTTGATTAAAGGTTGGACTAATTAGAGTCCTGTCACTATCTGGGCAATGCTGTGATATGTCAGATGAAGGATGAATCCCCACACATTCAGACACTGACTTGACTCAAGAATAAGAGGTTGCAGGATTGCCCTACACAAAGATCCTTGTCACAGAGAAGCACAAAACTGGTCCTGGAGCTCCTGCACTGTGGGAACCTGGGATCTTATTGGCAGAGGAAGAGCAGCTACCTGAGCACACCACACCAGCGTCTTGGCGATGGTTGCAGTCACTCACTCCCCACGGTCTAGCACTGCAGTCGGACAGTGCCAACTCTCTCCCTGTGCAGCTCACATCCTCCAGCCAGATGGAATCATGTCCCTGGCCAAAGCGAGCTGAGCCCAGGGCTGCAATGGCCACCCCACAGCCCCGCTGCTGGCAC
>NW_009716806.1:0-6342 GCF_000703405.1 Apaloderma vittatum | reverse complement strand
CCGTTCACCAGCCGGACCACAGGAGGCTCTGGAATGGAAAGGTAAGTGACGTGTCACCTCGTGGTGGTGGTAGACCTACACGTGGAGAAAGCAAGTGTTGGATGTTCCTGAGCCAGCACTGTGCTCAGGTGGCCAAGAAAGCCAACGGCACCCTGGCCTGCATCAGGAATCATGTGGCCACCAGGACCCAGGCAGAGATTATCCCCTGTTCTCGGCACTGGTGAGGCCACACCTCAAACCCTGTGTTCAGTTTTGGACCCTTCACTACAGGAAGGACATTGGGGTGCTGGAGTCAGTCCAGAGAAGGCCAAGGAAACTGGGGAAGGAGAACAAGTCTGATGAGGAACAACTGAGGGATCTGGGGTTACTCATCATGGAGAAGAGGAGGCTGAGGGGAGACGTCCTCACTCTCTAGAGCTACGGGACAAGTGGAGTGAGGTGGGGGTAGGTCTGTTCTAACCAATTAACAATAGGACAAGGAGAAATGGGTGCAGGTTACACCAAAGGGACGTTTCGATTGGATATTAGGAAGAATTTCTTTGCTGAAAACGTTATCACGAATTGGAACAGGTTGCCAAGACAGTGGTGAACTCCCTGAATCTGGAGGGATTTAAGAGTCGGGTAGACACAGCAGGTGGCGACAGGGTTCAGTCAGGGACATACCAGTGTTTGGTTAAAGGCTGGAATCAATAATTTTAAAGGCCTGTAGCTATCTGGGCAATGCTATGATATGTCAGATGGGAATCCCTACATGTTCAGCAACTGACTTAACTCAAGAATAGGAGATTGCAGGATTGAGCTACACAAAGAAGCACAAAAATGTTTCCAGAACTGCCTGCGCTGTTGGAACCCAGGAGCTCACTGGCAGAGGAACAGCAGCTACCTGAGCACTCCACACCAGCGTCTTCACCGTGGTTGCAGTCACTCAATCCCCATTGTCTGGCCCTGCAGTCAGAGAGCACCGATTCGGTCCCCGTGCAGTTCACATCATCCAGCCAGATGGAATCGCGTCCCTGGCCAAACCGTGCCGAGCCCAGGGCAGCAATCGCCACCCCACAGCCCAGCTGCCGGCACACCACCTCGGCATCGCGCATGTCCCAGCCGTCGTCACACACCGTCCCCCACTGCTGGTTGTGCAGCATCTCGACCCTGCCGGAGCAGCGATTTGAGCCGTTCACCAGCCGGATCTCAGAAGGCTCTGGAAGGAAAGGTAAGAGAGGTGTCACCTCATGGTGGTGGTAGACATGCACGTGGAGGAAGCAAACAGTGAATGTCCATGAGCCAGCAGTGTGCACAAGTGGCCACGAAGGCCAATGGCACCCTGGCCTCTGTCAAGAATTGTGTGGCCCAGGACCTGGGCAGGGATTGTCTACTGTACTTAGCACTGGTGAGGCCACACCTCAAACCCTGTGTTCAGTTTTGGGCCCTTCAGAACAAGGACATTGAGGTGCTGGAGTGGGTCCAGAGAACCGCAAAGAAGCTGGGGAAGGGTGTTGAGAACAAGTCTGATGAGGAGCGGCTGGGGGGTCTGAGGTTCTTCAGCCTGGAGAAGCAGAGGCTGAGGGGAGACATTCTCATTCTCTACAACTCTCTGAAAGGAGCATGGTGCAAGGTGGGGATCGGTCTGTTCAACCAAGTAACAAGTGACAAGACAAGAGGAAATGGGCTCAAATTACACCAGAGCTTAGTCTTGATTGGACATTAGGAAGAATTTCTTTGCTGAAAATGTTATCAGGCGTTGGGCCAGGTTGCCCAAGGCAGTGGTGAATTCCCTTTCCCTGGAAGGATTTAAGAGTCGAGCAAGCACAGCTCCTAGGGACATAGTTTAGCCAAGGACGTGTCAGTGTTTGGTTAATGGATGGACTCAATGATCATATAGAGTCGCACAACTGTCAGGATTGGAAGGGACCTTAAAGGTCATCTACTTCCACCCCACTGCCCTGGGCAGGGACATCTAGCACTAGATCAGGTTGCTCAGAGCCCCATCCAGCTTGGCCTTCCAGAGATGAGGCTTCCACCAGCTCTCTGGGCAACCTGTTCCAGTGTCTCACCACCCTCATGGTGAAGAACTTCTTCCTAATGTCCAATCTGAATTGATCCATCTCTAGTTTTAATTCATTCACTCTAGTCCTACCACTACCAGACATCCTAAAAAGACCCTCACCAGCTTTCTTGTAGGCCCCCTAAAGATACTGGAAGGCCACAATAAGGTCTACTTGGAGTCTTCTTTTCTCCAGACAAGGTCTCTTCCAATCTGTGCAATGCTGTGACATGTAAGAGGGAGGATGAATCCCCACACGTTCAGCAACTGACTTGACTCAACCATAAGAGATTGCAGGATTGCTCCATGCAAAGTCATTGTCACAAAGAACAAAACTGGTCCTGGAAGCACCTGCACTGTTGGAACCAGGGAGTTCATTGGCAGAGAAACAGCAGCTACCTGAGCACACCACACCGGCATCGTCGCCGTGGTTGCAGTCACTCACTCCCCACGGTCTAGCCCTGCAGTCAGAGAGCGCCGATTCGGTCCCTGTGCAGTTCACCTCGTCCAGCCAGATGGAATCACATCCCCGGCCAAAGCGAGCTGAGCCCGGGGCTGCCACCGCTGCCCCACAGCCCAGCTGCCGGCACACCACCTCGGCATCACGCATGTCCCAGCCATGGTCACACACTGTCGGCTGGTTGTGCAGCCCCTCCACCCTCCCGGAGCAGCAATTTGAGCCGTTCCCCAGCCGGACCACAGGAGGCTCTGCAATGGAAAGGTAAGTGACGTGTCACCTCGCGGTGGTGGACAAAGCAAGAGTTGGATGTCCCTGAGCCAGCAGTGTGCCAAGGTGGCCAAGAAGGCCAACAGCATCCTGGCCTGCATGAGGAATCTTATGGCCAGAATGTCAAGAGTTGGGTTTGACCCCCTCTACTCCCGGCTAATGAGGTCCCACCTTAATTGCTCTCTTTGGTTTTGGGCCTGTCACAACAAGAAGGACATTGAGGTGCTGGAGTGGGTACAGGTTCCAGCCCCTCATTCTGTCAGTCAGAATGATTAGGGGACTAGAGGGTAAGTCTTAGGGAGCTGGGCCTGTTCAGCCCGGAGAAGAGGAGGCTGAGGGGAGACTTTACTCTCTACAGCTCCCTGAAAGGAAGTTTGAGCGTGGTGGGGTCGGTTTCTTCTCCCAGGAAGCAAACATTAAGATAAGAGGAAATGGGTTCAAGCTGCAACAGGAGAAGCTTAGATTGCATATTAGTTAGAATTTTTTTACAGAAGGATTTCTCAGGCATTGGAACACATTACCCAGGGCATTGCTGGAGTCCCCGTCCCTGGAGGGATTTAAGAGTCAGGCAGACACAGCACGTAGGGACATGATTTAGTTGCGGATGTGTCAGCGTTTGGTTAATGGATGGGCTTGATGATATTAAAGGGAGCTCATTGGCAGAGGAAGAGCAGGTACCTGAGCACACCACACCAGCGTCTTCGCCATGGTTGCAGTTGTGGATGCCTCTTGGCCATGCCCAACACTCGGAGAGCGCCGACTCGGTCCCCGTGCAGTTCACCTCATCCAGCCAGATGGAATCACGTCCCTGGCCAAAGTGAGCCAAGCCTGGGGCTTCAACCGCTGCCCCACAGCCCAGCTGCCGGCACACCACCTCAGCATCGCGCAGGTCCCAGCTGTCGTCACAGACCGTTCCCCACTGGTTCTCATAGAAGACCTCGACCCTGCCAGCGCAGAGATGAGGACCACCGGACAGACGGAGGGGAACCTGCTGGGAAGTTGCCAGGTCTGCAAAAGAGAGATACGGGGTAGGGAGGGGACAGATGAGGAAGAACACTGTCACTTGCCCTGCGTTTCGCAGAGCTTCTGAGAAAGGCGGTGGGTTGTGTGAAGCACACACCTGCTTCTCCTTTGGCTCAAACCAAAATGAATAACAACAACAAAAGAAGTCCAGGTGAGAAAATGCCCTGCAAATCCTGGTTTTAAATGACAATTTTCTTTAGCGAGCACGCAGATATTTTTTTGGATTTGTAATCCTAGTCAACGAAAAGGAGAACACTGCTGCTGGACTGAAAACTTCAGGAAACTGAATGTAGGGAGCAGCTGGCAGCTTTCTGATGGAAAGAAGGGTCTCATGGAAAGGGGGAAATTTTTAGAAAAATTTCGTGACCAAAACGATTGTCAATTCTGGGAATACCCTGCCCAGGGCAGTGGTGGAGTCATCATCTCTGGAGGGATTTAAAAGCCGTGTAGATCTGACGCTCATGGACATGGGTTATTGGTGGGCCTGGCAATGCTGGGTTAACTGTTGGGTTGGATGATCTTAAAGGTCTTTTCCAACCCAAAGGATTCTGTGATTTTGTGAATATGAGGCAGGCAGAGGCAGGAAAAATATAAGAAAAGCAGCTTGGCATCCCACATGCAGCACTGTCAGTCACCTCCTGGAATGGCTTTGTGTCTGCAGGGCGGCGCAGAGCAGAATAAACGCTTCTGTTTGTGCTGTCGGGGGCAAGAGGACTTTGTGCCCTTTGTAAACAAACTGGTCAGCCCTGAAGAGGTGGCCAACACAAATAGGAATTTCGGAGCTTGACTGTCACCTGTTGGTCAGGCTCCAGGCATTTCCCAACTGCTCTGTGCAAGGGCGACAGCAGGATAATTACCCAGCTAATGAGATCTCCCATCCCATCAGCTGCTTTCTCTTCCTTTTTAAATGCTGTGAGTCAGAAGCTCTGTCCCATCCACCTGCAAGCCCAGTCCTCCCCCTACTGCAGATCCTCCTCTTTTTCCGAGGATGCTCCTATCCTGCCGCAAACAAGCACTCACCGCAGAGGCACGCCAGGTAGACCAGGAGCCCTGCTCCAGTAAAGCCAACCAGGGACAGGAGGCCACGTCCTGAACCTCCCATGCCCTTGGGCAAACGCCTTCGGATGGTTAATGGTCCCCGTGTGAGCCCCAAGCCAGGTGCCGTGACTGGGTGAGAGCAAATTTGTCCCCTCCTCTGTAAAGACAACGTGTGCCACGTGTTC
Organism: Apaloderma vittatum; assembly: GCF_000703405.1. Taxonomy (NCBI): domain Eukaryota; kingdom Metazoa; phylum Chordata; class Aves; order Trogoniformes; family Trogonidae; genus Apaloderma; species Apaloderma vittatum. Next base: position 1,328 of record NW_009716806.1, on the reverse strand, counting down.
ATCTTATCCCTCCTCTTGCACTGACCCCTCCTCCCTGCTGGCCCTGGGGTTTTGCCCTTAGGTTTTAAATGTTTTAAGCGTTTCATCCCTGCCCCAGTGCCAAGTCATTTCTCAGAAGGTTCCCCTGTTCTCCAACACACTTGATGCTCCTCTCCCCACAACTGGGCTGTCGGACTCCCTGATGCCATCCCTGGGCTTCCGGGCTCCCTTCAGGTCCATCCTAGAATCCCTGAGGATTCTGGCAGTTCTGGACCTGGTGCAGGTGGTCAAGCACCCCCAGCTGCTCTCACAGATCACTCAGGGCCAGAGTCCAACCCCTCCAGAGATGAGAGCAGGGAGGAAGTGGCACCAGTGAGGGACCTAAGCTGTGCTCAGCATCACGGTCACGACTGGGGACGAGGATACGAAGCACATTGCTGCCTGTCCAGACACTGACCCCTCTTCATCCGCCCATCTTTTGGTGTCCTCCAGACTGAACCTCCCCCAAAGGCCTCCCGAAGGAGTTCCCACCCATCGGGATGTACAAAAATGGATGTCCCACGGAGAAGTGTCTCTGCTAGCAAGTGACATCACCTTATTTCTCAGGCCACGTGGAAGGCAGCGTGACTGATGGATCGGAAGTGTCAGCGACCTGGGGCAGCACGGGAGGGACCCCAGCTACTCTCAGGGACTGTTTAAAAGGGGACACTTTTCAACACAAACCACGGCTCTCATCTTCCTAGCTCAGCCATGAGGATATTCCCCACACCATAACTTTTCCTTCTGGAAGGTTTTGATCGGAATATTTCCTATGGTTGGGATGATTTCCCTCGAACTTATGTTGAGCAAATACTCAGGAATCCCCATCTTGAGATGATGCTGTTGGCTGTGATGCTCAAGAAGATCACAGTGGGGTCTATGAACATAGGACTCAGGCTGAGATGAATGCAAGCCCATCTTCACTCTCCAGTGTGCCCATCCCTGCCTCTACCTCCTGAGCAACAGGCAGGTGTGTGCTCTTGTGTCTGAGCAAGGAGATCGCACTAGCATAGAATAGTTTGGGTTGGAAGGGATCTTTAACGGTCATAGAGTCATGGAATTGTTTAGGTTGGAAAAGACCTTCAAGATCATCAAGTCCAGCCATCAACCCAGCACAGCCAGGCCCACCACTAACCCATGTCCCTGAGCACGCCCCTGCAGAGCAGTGATTTGAGCCATTAACCAGTTGGTCCTGGAAGTACAAAACTCAAATGGAGGTCAAACCTCTTTCATGTTTCTTGCCCATGTGTTGGGAATCGGGTCCCTAAATGGTGGCCTTTGCAAGGTGGCATGAAGAATCTCACAGGTAT
>NW_009716805.1:0-6423 GCF_000703405.1 Apaloderma vittatum | reverse complement strand
CCTTCCCGAAGCGGGGACGGTGCTTTATCCCCCTGAAACTCCGCGGAGCGGGCTCTGTCGCCTGGCTGCTTCGAAGGTGCAGGTGTAGGGGTTGCATTTTCAGGTTTCGGCAGCGCTGAGGGAAGGACGCGTGTCCCCGGCGGAGCTCTGCCAGAGGTGCCTCTCCCTCATCAAGAGCACCAAGTTCCTTAACGCTTACATCACCGTAGCGGAGGAAACCGCTTTGAGGCAGGCTGAAGAATCGGAGAAAAGGTACAGAAGAGGTACGTTCGTTTATAATTAACATTACTCCTTAAGAAGCTGTCGTGGAGGAACATTCAGCATTCGATGAAGTGTATTTTCTACGTAAAGTTTGCATATTGTCTATTGCGATCTTAAGTACAACCACCTACAAAAAAACATCATTCTTTCAGATCTGTGTATTTATCTTTCCTGTTCTTGATACACTAAAACGCTACTAGGTTTGTACACATCTTGAATAAAACCAATCCCCTGGTTCTGGAGGAAGACTTTGTTTCACACCTGCAGAATAAGTACACAAAGTAATTTAAGTGCAGTAATTACTTCCAACGTTTAAAAGCCAGGCTTTATGACCTCTACTCATGATTGGCTTTAAGATCTCTCCCTAGCCGACTTGCTGTGGCACCTTCATTTTTAAGGACTTTTTTTTCTTTTTTTCTTTACTGTGAGGGTGGTGGGGCACTGGAACAGGTTGCACAGAGAAGTTGTGGATGCCCTGCCCTGGCAGTGTCCAAGGCCAGGCTGGATGGGCCTTTGAGCAACCTGGTCTGGTGGGAGATGTCCCTGCCCATGGCAGCGGGGTTGGAACTAGATGGACTTTAAGGTCCCTTCCAATCCAAAGCACTTCATGATTCTGTTTTATCAGGAGATGAGGCTTACATTTGTGGTTTCTGTGAGTGCATCCTCGTAGGTGTGTGCTTGGCAGCCAGTAGTATACTCAGTTCAAAAATCAGACACAACGCCTGGACCAAACCAGGTGCTGCAGATTAAATAAGCTCTGTCCTTCTCGAGGAGCAGTGCGACAAGTTTCCTCATCTTTCCCTCAGCAGTTTATTCTGAGTTGGTAGCCAACAGTTACTACAGACAGGAAGGTACAGCGATCTTTTGCAGGCCTGGTGACTGAGCTAGACATACACCTTCCTTAGCCCGTCAGGTTTTCAATTAAGAAAGCGAAAGAAAATAAACCAACTTTGTTAATTGCAGTTAGTAGTCTATTAGACCAAACGGTCCTGTTAGCTGTAGCATTTAGAGGCTGACCATTTTTCTTTGCATTTTCTAAAAGCCAGAAAAGGAAAATTTTCACCTAGCAGGGTACTTTTTTCATTCATGTGTGACACTTGCTGTCCTCTGACAGCTTAGGAAAATTGCCAGCCAGAGTGTTTTGCTTCCTGACATAGGCTTTATTTTAATTTTTTTTTTTTCTGGATGGTGGAAAATCCATCACTTAGGGAGGATTTTTTTTCTGCTTCAGTAATTTTTTTTAGATCTTATCTGCTGCATATGTCAGGTAGGCAGAATTTATGGCTCACAACCTAAGGATGGAGTAGATTTAGGCAGCACCTATAGCTGAAATAAGCATTACATGGTCACATTTGAAGAGATGGGTGCTCCTTTGGGGTAGCTAGCCTAGCTGAAAGCAGCTGCCTGGATTGGGCACTGAGAAACATTTGGAGAGCACTGCTTTATGGGACCAGGTCTGTTTTGGGTTGAACGCTCAATACTAGAGTTAGAAAGGAAGGTGATTCTTGAAAATGTAACTGATAACCATCAAACACGAAGTGGGATAACATTCTTGCTTCCAATAGATACCCGGAGGGACATGTAAAACAAATTGTAGTTGATGAGAAGACTGTGTATATGGCACGCTTTGTTTTAATGCCCGTTTCTTTTGTGGTAATTTCTAATGCAGGTCAGCCACTGGGTGTTTTAGATGGAATTCCTGTTGCAGTAAAAGACAACTTTAATACAGCTGGCATTGAGACAACATGTGCATCAAACATGCTAAAAGGTACAGTAGAGCTTTTAAAGTACTATCAGATCTTATTTCAGAGCTCTTGCTCTTCTCTTTAGAGAGTTTATGGAGTGGAGTCTTCCAGAAATCTGAGTATTTTCAGACAATGACCTGAATTCATTTGAGAAAATGGGTTTATCTCATTTTCTCTGCCAAGCTCATTTGGTATTACAAATGGATCTTTTCCTTGTGTAGGCATTTTATCACTTTTATTCATATAGTTACATGTTTTTAACAACACACGCTTTATTTTAGCACATACACTAGAATAGAATTGTTCTATAGGTTGTATTTTGTTTCACGTTACTTTTAGGTCTACAGGAGAGCAGTCAATACTGTTCTGTCTCACAAAATCCAAAGACAGTTTTTTATTTTTGTCTTGTTCTGTTGATAATTGTTGACTTAAGAAGTTTTTTCATATGGCTGTAGGGAGAGTAAACGTTAGCAATTCTTTCTTCTGTATTCCCAAGGTACAAACATGTTCTATAAGACTTTAATTTTTTCAAGTTTCCTGAGCTCTTTTCTGTTAACATGCAACAAACATTTCTGAGGCATTAGAATGTTTCCATAGTAAAAGCAAATGTAGGAAACACTTCTTCTATCTGTTTTACTCTGCGCAAAGTAAAACCAAAAAGTTTTGCAGGAGATAGCTAAAGTAAATCAGCAGAACCTTGATTTGATTATGACTGATTTGAATATGACTTTGCCATTTTAAAAAGTGTATTATTACCCAAGATACTTTTCTTTAAGGCACATTCTCAGACCTGTTGTGATTGATTGCAGTGTGATGGCTGAGAGTATTAGGAATAATGTTGTCCTGTTGAGGGTGAGGGGTGGAGAAACCCCTGTCAATAATCACAAAAGGAATTGGTTGCTCCCTGAGATCTCCTCTAAGTGTTGTTCTCATCCTAGTTTTTGGAAGGTCTAAATCGTCACGGGGACACATGCTTGATCACCAGTTAGCATAATTCAAGATACCTTATCACTTTTCTGTAAAGAACTGTTTTTCATTTCTTCTTATTTTAGACAGTTCCTGCAAATTGGCTAAACGTAGTGATTTGCAACCCTTATGGTAACTTGCTTCTGTGAAGGCTTAGCTTCACACTCTGGAAATGCATAATCCAGAATTACTGGGTTGTAAATTGTGGAGTAAAAAAAACTAGACACTGCAAACAAAACGGCATTTGGTTTACTTTTGCTAAATTTTGGAAATTTCTTGTGTTATCTTGAATCAAAATTTTAGCACCGTTCTTTTGCACACATCATGACAACTTTGAAGTGTTCAGAGAAGCTACTTGTGAAAATCAGCTGTAACTTGCCAGTCACTCTTAATTGTTCTGATTGTTTTCAGGTTATATTTCTCCTTACAATGCTACAGTAGTTCAGAAATTACTGGATCAGGGAGCTGTGCTTTTAGGAAAAACAAACCTAGATGAATTTGCAATGGGGTGAGTGGTGTTTATTATTTCTAATGTGTGATTTTACATTAAACAGAATGCACACTATCTGTTCCGATCTACCTGTAACCCTTAATTCCTCTTTCTGTCATGTTAGAAAAATAATATTTACCTGTGAAGAGTACATAGCTGCATGAATTTCTCGCTGACCACTTAAACTGTTGTGTAAATTAGATAAATGCTGAGTTTTATGAAAGTAGTGTTCAACTGTAGCTGTGTTTGAGGAGGAGGAAGCCTTTGCAGAGGGCCAAGGACAAGCAGACTTCTTCCAGATCCAGTAGTGTGTTAGTAGAATTCTTTGCAACATCAGTTAATTGCTGCCTTTTTGTTTCCCCCTTGCTGGTGCTTTTTGGCCTTAACTAATTATTATCATGCCCCCACCAGGAGTCACTGCCTCTAGTTAGGCACTAGAGTAATTTGTACGAGTACTCCCAGGTTTGCTGCAAACAGGCAAATCTAGGCCAACGCTTTAAATTGCCCAAGCTAATGTTGATGACTTTTTGTCAGGAACACAGTGGAAAATGCTCTCACAAATTGATTCTCCAGAAAATCAGCGAAGGCAGCCAAGCTGGAGTAGGGAACAGGGAATCTCTGTCATCACAGCTGCTGGATCTGGGAAGGAATGTCTGGGGCCTCAGTTGTCTATGAGAAACAATAAGTATTGTAGTTTGGTTTTGTTTTTATTTTACCTAAACCGAAGAGGGAGATTTGATTGGAAATCCATGTGGATGGGGCGGAAACACTTTGACTGTATTGGGTTGGAATAAAGTAATTTCTGTGTCGGAGATGCTCTTCGGAGGAAGATCAGGGAATAAGCGTTGGAAAAGATATTATGCGGTGTTACAACTGGCCTGAGCTCATGAGAGCACAGGATTCTCTTTAAAAAAAGCTTATCCCAGCCCTGGCCTGTGTATTTGTACAGCACTAACATGGCTGCACCATGAGCTTGGTCAGGGAGCAGCTCCAGCTCTGAAGCGAAGGTGTCTCTATTAGGTTTAGTTTTCAATTGCCGTGTCTACCACCCGCTTTGCCTGATGGTTTGGCTGTTAACCCTGGCACCCTGGAGTCAGGGGGAGCATGGGGTGGAGGTTGTGAGGAAGAAGGGGAAAGTACCCCTGGCCCCAGATTTGGGTGGCACCTCACACTTAGGTGACCACAAGCTGACTGAAACCAATTTCTGAGAAGCCAGTCTAGCGCTCTGAACCAGCAAAATGTGGCGTTGGGAGAGGGCTTCAGAGTGAGTAATAGTGTGTCATTTGTAGAGAAGTGCTCATTCCTACTACTGCAAGACTTTTCCCCCCTGTGTCTAGCAACATGATTTTACACAAGTCATCTTCTTTTACCTTTTCCAAATGCAGCAAACCAGAAGTCCTTTGTTTTGAAGCAGATCTGCAGCTTCACTGCTACATAGCTTAAATCAGTCTTATGTTTTTGCAATTATATTCCTTTCAGTGGCATTAGTTAGTAAGGGTTACGAGTTCGGATTTTGCGTCGGAAGGGGATGAAGATCCATAAACTTCACAATTCTTTGTGACGTTATTGAAGTTGACCGCACAAGGATTTGCGCACACTGGTCTTCTTGTGTTGAAATTGAGTTTGCTACGATGAAGGATGAGGAATTGGATAAAGGAAAAAAACGTGGTGAATGCAGTATGTCATCTATCACTTCTGTCTGTATTTGTTCTGTCTAACTATCTTAGATCTGGGAGTACGGATGGGGTCTTTGGACCAGTCAGAAATCCCTGGAGTTATTCAAGACAGTACAAGGAAAAATCTGTCCCAAAATCCCATTCTGAGGACAAAGAGTCTAACTGGGTAATAACAGGAGGGAGCTCAGGAGGCAGTGCGGCTGCTGTGTCATCTTTCACGTGTTTTGCGTAAGAGACCTTTAACATATCCTTTTTTTTTTTTTTCTTTTTTTTAATTAAGTGTCTCAAAAATCTGTTGTGTGGTTTTACTTTTATAATTTTCTCACAATCTAATTGGAAATGGGAGGGTTATTTGCCCTGGTATGCAAGAATTGATTTCAGCAGTCTTAGTTTATTTGTAGCATATCATGAAGACAGAATGAATTAAAGGAGGCGAATTTAGGCTTATTTGTTTTGAATGTTTATTCATCACAGTGATATGACAGTTTTGCACTGTGTGAAATAAAATGATAATGGCAGTACCAACAGTTTTATTGTTGTTCTCACAGATTCTCTTAAAAATAAAAGGGGATTTGTGACACATAATCTTCCTCAGTAAATGCACTAGACTGCTGAAAATGCAACTCAGCAGGTGAGGAGATCCCTTAATTTGTAATAGTATAGCCTCCCCTCCTTTATTTTGATAGCAGGGTTTGGTAAAAATATGTGAGATTTAGGATCTAAAATCTTTTGAATGCCTGGCTTAATAAAAGGATGCACAGATACTTGCAATCTTGGAAAGTTTAAAGGTTTAAAAAGAAGACTTTTTAGGGGGAGGGGGTTGGGTTTTTTGGGGAGTGTGGGTTTTTTGTTTGTTTGTTTTGCTTTTTTGTAAAAAGGAATTTAAACAGGCTAGAATTCTTTACAGCTATTAGTACCTGCATGGAAGAGAAACACACTATGTAACAAATAAATTACAGAATCACAGAATGTCAGGGGTTCGAAGGGACTTCGAAAGATCATTTAGTCCAACCCCCTTCCAGAGCAGGATCACCTACAGTAGGTCACACAGGAACGTGTCCAGGTGGGTTTTGAATGTCTCCAGAGAAGGAGACTCTACAACCTCCCTGGGCAGCCTGTGCCAGTGCTCCGTCACCCTCACAGCGAATGTTTTTTCTAATATTTTTGTGGAAACTCCTATGTTCCAGCTTGTTCCCATTGCCTCTTTTCCTGTCATTGGACATCACTCTGTCTTCCTGACACCCCCCCTTGACCTATTTATAAACACTTATGAGGTCACCCCTCA